>NW_009927676.1:37591-54328 GCF_000696875.1 Nestor notabilis | reverse complement strand
TTCAGCAGCTGTTTAAGTTATTGTGGTCCACACATTGGTAGCCTTGGGAAGCTGGAACAGCTCATATTACCAAGTTGGCTAATTTAATGTGGGAGGAAAAGATCTGTGTTCAATGATCAGCAGGCAATTGATTATTGGACCACACTTTTTCTGTTCTCTCAACTGCTTGTTGGTATTGTAGGTCCAAATTTTTTAACATCATGGCTAATGCCTTCTGAATACAGTGCGGGGTAGTCTGAAAAGCACATGTGGAAAGATGTTAATTAATAGTTGCAAAATAGGTGTGTTATGACTCAGGGTATGTCTGTAGTAGTAAACAGTGGGGTACATTAAGCTGTGTTAGATTGTGTGGTCGTGTTTAAAGGGTTTCTCCTACGTGAGCTACCTTGCATAGACCTATTGAGAATCTCTGCCTTGCAATCACATGTGGGCATCCTGTGGGATAGACAGGGTGTGAGTTTTACCACATTTTGTGTTACAGTATTCTGAAGTGGTGTTTGCTCCTTTTTGCTTGAGCCACACCTGCAAAATCTCAGGTGTTTTAATGGATGGATGGACTATGTCTGACTACATGTGCTGCAAGTTTCCAAAAGTATGGTAGCCAGATTAAACAGAATAAAGGGACTAATCAGTAATTTCTAATGCATATTGCTGCTGCTCCTACTAAAATTTTAGGTGTCTTTCATATCTGTTGACCGTATGTTCTTTTCGTGATGTTTTACTCTTTCTCATATGCTTTGTTCAAATCCATGTTTTGTCCCTCTTGTGATTCAGTACTCCTCTCCTTGCTTGCTTGGTTGGATTTCTTTCTACATTAGCTGTGAAAGTAAAACAAGCAGGTAGTGGGAGGGAGAACAGCAGGAGCTGGTATTTTCCTCATGCTTGGTGATGCTGGATTCAATGTGGCAGAAGCAGAGCCAGGAAAGAAGGCTGGGCTGGCAAGCAGGGGAGTTGCCCAGTGGCCCTTCAAATTCTAAGCTTGCTGCAGAGAGGGAGGGGGATATCAATCCCCAAAATAACAAGCGCCAGAGAGCTTGAAAGTTTCTGGATCAGTGCATGTTTTCCGTCAGTTGGTCAGCTTCCTCTCTGTTCTATGCTGTCAGTTTAGTCTGTCTTCTCTCTGGGGAGGTAGGTGTAGGCTACGTGATCTAGAAAATGGTTGCAATCCAAAGAGACCCTAAAGAAGGAAGTTGTTATGCCTCACCTCATTGTTCTTTATATGAAAAATCCTTAACATTTCATGTTTGGGGATGGTTAAGGTTGGCACTGAGGAAACTATGAATGGGAAGTGAGTGCAACGAAATTTTATTAGGTTGCTGTTACGCAATCACAACTTTTCTTTCTTCTTCATAGGGTAAATTTGTTGTGGTTTTTGTTGCTTTGGTTATTTTAAGTGTTGATGATTTATTGATGATAAATAGCTGATGCTGTAGCTACAAAAGTTGTTGGCTGAGAGTTTTTCTTTGCTACACTACTGAAGAAACAAATGGCTCCTAAGGGTTCGCGGCTTTTTGGGTTTAAGTTTTATTTCCAGAAATTCTACGTGCTAAGCATTCTACTTCAGAGATAAACAGGGAAGTTCCTATCTTGAGAGATGCTGTGTTACTGTTTTTCTGTTCTGGAGGTTTACTGTTTATTTTTTATATAAAAAAGCATTGTTTTCAGACAAGCTGTGTGTCTTACCTGTTTACAGTCCTTTGTCAATTTGTTTTGATAGCACATGGGTCATTAGTATTTATCGCTTCATATTCCAGAGTCGATGTTTGTAAACCAGTGACTTTTTGTTATGCCATGAGGAGATTTTTTGATGCAGCTGGAGACCTCAGGAGCCCCCTTCCTGTTAACTGTCAGGAGTTGCAGACCCCGTAATGAGTGGCACTGTGCACGAGCAGAGGGGTGTGCAGTGGTCTGGGCTTTCTTCTGGGGCCTCGAAGCTATGGTGTCAGTTTTGCATTTCTGATTGCGCTAAGTTGGTTTTGCTGTAAAGCTCCCAACTGGACAAGCAAATAAGGTCCCATCGTGGGTCAGTTTAGGTACAGAAGTATGACTGTGTCCATCTTAGCAACTTCTCACGCTGCGTCTTAAGAGATACATACATATTGTGTTTTGTTCTTGGGACACCTGTAACCACAGGTCACCAGTTTTTATTTTTAGTTAAGGTTGTTTTACAAACACAGATCCTTTGCTTGTTAAACAAATGTATTAATAAATTACTCTTTCTTTAAATGGACTGGGAACTGAATGCTGCAGTGAGATGCCATATTCAGCAGAACAAAACCACATTCGTCGCTAGGGTGGCAGTCCTGCCTAGGCAGCCGGGAAGGCCGCTAGCATTCCTGGCATTTTTTAAGACTGGGAATGAATTTTGTGTCCAAATTACACATAAGAACTGTCCAAAACAGTAATTTGCTTAGCGATTACTGTGACTTGAATCTGTTTTTCAAAGATGACTTTTTGTAGATGATTTCTGGAAGACCAGTATAATTCCGGGATCCAGGATAGGTTGAAAAGATGTCAGGCAGAGCACTGGCACTGCATTGCTTGCTTACACTTTTTCTCGATTGCTTGAGTGAATATAAGGCTTCTGGGGAAAAGATTTTACATCCGCAGGGACTTCCCGTTGTAACTTCTCAGAGAAAGTATTTGATACTGGTTGGAGTCCTTGCAACACAGTTCAGTAACTCAGTTATTTTGGGAAGCATGTGAGGTCTACAGAATGAAGGGAACGTGTTTCCCCAGCAAGTGGTGCTTTGTCACTAAATTCAGTGCAAGAAGCTAGTGTTTTTATCATATACTTAGAAATTCCTTCATCTAGAGTATTGCATGAATAGTTCAGTGCATAGAGGTTAAAGTTAAAACCATTAAGACATCTAGTTAAGTGGAATGAAATAAGACCAACAAGTACCATGAGTAACTAAAAAGTGCCTCTGCCCAATGATATTGTCAAAGTTTGGGCTTGTCTTGCAAGTAAGTTATTGGTATGAAACAAATCCTCTCCTTAAAATAGCACATTCTGAGGTAAAGTTGTGCCTGTCAATAAAAATCGAGCTTTTTCCTCAGAGGTGTTTGAAATGGAAGTAATTTTCTCTGGTTTTCCTTCTCCAAACCTTGAATTAACAAGATTCTGAGAATGAACCTTGTTTTGTATCCCCAAATTCATTGCGCTGAGGGCACTTCGGCAAAAATGTAACAGCAGCCTTACTGTCTCTTGTTAAAGAGTAATTTTTTAAGGATGTGTGTTAGGCATGTTTGGTCTGTTCAGTGAGGGTTGCAATGTATCTGGCATGGAAGAAAGACACCCGTGTAGGGGGTAGCAGCCTTAGAAAATGAAAGGATTTTCCCTGTGGCCCCCATCATTGCTGTGCCCGTGTTTTTTTCCAGTTGCACAGGCGATGGGAGGCTGTTAGCTCGCTCGCTGCCTCAACAATGTGACCAGCAGGGCCTTTGGAAGACTTCTTGAAACATGCTATTATAGGCTGCTTTGTGATGAAAAGAGGTCTTACAAATATCTTGAAATTTAAACAGAGCTATTGTGGGTTTTCCCTTTGTGCGCGTACGTGTGTTTGTCAGCCAAATCATTTGTTCAAAGTTAATCTCAATTACAGAGCATATTGTTCATAATCCCCCATGGCTCCAAAACAATAGCAGAGTGTATGTCTGCTTGAATATATATTTACATACTTACACATAAAGTATACTTGCATGTATATATAATTCTGCTTCTAAAACGGTGATTCATGTTAAGGAGACGGATATTTCATGCACGATCCTGTCTTTTGAGCAGCACCATCCTCCATCCTAATAAAAATACTGCAGGAAGGCCTGAATGGAGTGAGCAGGGCTTTGATCCTGCAGCCAGTCAGTTGCTGCAGTTCCCTACATGTAGTGCTGGGATTCATGCTAGCAAAACGGATAGTAGTCTGCTGTTCTTAGCTTCTTGGAGACTGGAAGATTTTGTGTGTCTTTAATTTTAATATCTACAGAATACCTCTGCTTTTCTTCTAGTCCCTGAGCATAAAGGAGCCAATAGGCAATACTTGGAAAGTTGAAATAAATCCCAGGTTGTATATGCTCCACACAATCCCTGCGAGAGACCCCCAAAGTACAGTAACCCATCAGTGAACTTAGGGTGTAATTTAGCAGTGAAGGAGCTCAGTTAGCTTTCTCTATTTTTACTGATTTCAGAGAAGGTGATCATCATTTTTCAACTGTAGGTATTTAACAAGGGATCCCTTTAGTAAAACCTTGGTTTATGTCTGCTGAGACACACCTGAGCAAAAACAGCAACTGTGCGAAGTGTTCATGGTGTAAATTTTTGCTCCGTGGTGAATGCTTTAATCCTGTCACATTCTGGGTGTAAAATTGTGGTGGTATTACAGAGTTACTATAGTGTTCTTTTTGGCTGTTTATTGGATCTGGATGTATTCCTTGAGTAAGTTTACATTATTGTGTTATATATGGATGTTTGGTTCTTTTCTTTTGTTGCACTGTCTTTGTAAGTAACTTTGGGTTTCCTGGCTCTACGTAAGCAGTTTGTTTCTTTCTACCCCTTGCTGGCTGCATTGCAGTAGTAAATTGGTGTGCTGTTTCAAGAGCATCTCTCCTGTCAGTCTGATAAGATCGTACCACCAGGAAGGCATAACATTATAATCCTAAGCACAATGTGATCCTGTTCATTTTAGCTCTTTTACTTGTCAGAGGGACAAGAATGAAGGTTGTACATGGGTGGAAGGTGAGGGTAGAAGTGAAGATAGTCAGAGATAAAACACTTTGCTAAAAGAGAGAAATCCTATGCAGGGACATTTCAGTTTGTAATCAAGGTATTATCTAGAAATGAACTTTGAAAGCTGGCTGGGATGTCCTGAATAATACAGGATGTAAAGCTGACATAGAGAATACAAAAGTGTTAATATGGATTTCTGACAAGGGAAAAATATTACTTTCATTTTTTTCCTAGGTTTGGTGCCACTTTGAAAATATAGTCATACCAATACCATAGGCAAGAATAATAAAATTACTCTAGAAACAGAGCTGCAAGAAACAAGAGATTTCTGTTAATTCCAGACTTGCTACTTTTTAGCAGAAGAAAAGAGTACTTCCCAGAAAAAGCCTCTGAAGAGGCAAAATTTAAGGCATGCCTTAGGGTACGGGGACTGCAGCCCCTTAAAAGAATCCCAGCAATTACCTAACCTGCCAACTTTCCAACAAGATAAATGGAAGCACTGTAGCTTGAAGGTGCCTTGGTTTGAATGAGATGCAGTAAGTAAGGTCTCTCTGTTCTTTACAGGCATCATAGATCTGATAGTACTTATAAAAGAAGAATAGAGTTGGTGCCCTGCTGACTAAATTGTCCTCTAGAGGAGTATTAGTTACAGAGCTTCTTTGTTAACAAGGCTATCTGCTTAAGCCACTGTGAATTTCTCTTATTAGTAGGCTTTTTAATAGCTTTACATATGGATATGCTAAGTAAATGCAAGAATATCCACGTAATTTAGGTATATAATTGTGTATGTGTACGGTATTTTATATATAAATAAATGTTTGTGATGTGGAAATTGCACATGACTTCATTACTGTTCTGTTGAACCGAGGTAAAAGCAAGCATTAAAATACTGATAATAGGAGAACAGTAAGTCGACTTCTGCTCTTTCTGACCGGGTGCTTCACATAAAGTCTTTCTTCTCCTCTGTAATTTCCCAATTAGCTTTTGTGGATAACAGAGGTGTTTCTAAAGCCTTTGTATGCTGGAAGTTTCCCAGTTGCTTGCCTACTCAGGATTCCTACCTTAGAGGAGTAGTAAGGCCACAAAGCCTGTATTAACAGAAGAATACAGAGTAATGATCTGCAAACCACTCTGCACAGACGGGCTGATATTTCTCATTTTAGCCCACTGCAACACAAGGTAAAGGCTGCGTAGCACAGCCCAGGCATCTAGATAGGCTACAGCCTTTCATGCTGTCCTAACAGCAACCTCGTTATGAGCTTTCTTAATGGGTCCGATGAATGAATGCTACCGTAGCATCCTCAGCAGATGAGTTGGTGGCGAAGTTCCCCATTGCGGGGAGGAAATCACAGTGCTTATGCTAAGCGCCCATGGGGAACACAAGGCACCGCGGGTGCTCTGCGCCAGCCTGGCTGCTCCCACTGCATGTGCTGGGGGAGGGTGGTGTGGCCTCACTATTTAAATAGCTTTCCTCTTCCACTTTTGTGAACGAGTTGCATCAGGTTGATGAGGAAATCCCGGGAAGGCAGGCACTTGAGGAAACACCTGGGACTTCTCCATCACTCCATCCCCACGGGAGGCTGTAGAAGTCAGATGTGACCTCATGAGAGAAGTGAACTTCATTCCTGTCCCCAGGTTCTTCCCCACATGCAGGCTTAGCAAGCTGGGAAGATACTGTGGGGAGTGGTCAGGTTTTGCTTTGGTCTCTGAACAAGAGATAATTTCATCATGGGCAGTGCTAACTACTTCGTGGCTTTTCATTATTTTGACGTGTTTGCTTTTCAAGTACTTTGTGGCTTGCTGAAACAAATGAAAGCTTTAATCCACACACCCTTTAAAAATCTTTCTTACTCTAAGTGTAAACCCCTGTGTTTTCTGTATCTCCTCTCAGCTGGATGCCTATCTGTTTTTTTTACGCAGAATTTATATTCTTTTCGAATAGGCTCTTTTCTGCTACCTTCGGTTTTCAGGGGTTTATATATGCTTTTCAGCAGCATTTGTTTTATCAGCACTTCCTGCAGCATTTGTTGCACATCACAACAGCAGCGGTTTGATTCCGTTTAGAAGAATACCATATTATGTATGGAAAGCAGTAATTGCTTACCTGTTTGCCAAATACATTCTACTGTGAAAAATCTCCAGCATTACTCTATACACCATCAAGCAGGGTTATTTCTTCTTTACACTTTCTACAGTTAATAGTTTTGAAAAAGAAGATAGTTTATTGCCCATTTCACAATTAAATTTCCATTTGTGAGGACCTGGAACTTTACTCTGAGTGAATGCAGAGTCCACACAGACTGAAGTTTCAAACTTAATTGTTGCTTTTCATGTGCTTGTCAGAAAAAACAAAATTAACCTGTGGTGAGGGTTGTGCTTGAAGTAGTTGTGGAAATTCATTGGAAATCAGGTCTGCGAGGTGTCCTGCAGAGAGCTAAGCTGAGTGGATTGTATTACTACCTTTATGCAGGAGGAGGAATAACATGTAGTGTTCTAGGTGTTTTCTGATGAGTGTTACTGGTGTTTAAACTGTTAATCCTACTTTTTCCATGACTTGGAAGACTTTCTGTCTTAGGGGAGACTGGCTGTAAGCTTCCCTCATAACAGAAGTGGTCACCATCAGGCATGACTGTTACTCAGAACACACCGCTTTGCATTTTGTCCAATTTCTGTAGCTTCTATAAACAACTTTATTTTTTGTTATGAAAATTAAACAGCAGTAAGGCTTTGCTTCCTGAGCTCTTTGCTCAGGCAGAGCCCAGTTCTTTTTGTGCTACTTGGATGACAGGTATCGTTGTCTACAGTGCAGCCACTTGCATGAGCCAGACAGGTAAAGTCAGTACCAACCAAAGTAATACACCATGTCATCCCAGTTATTGGAAGCCTCAAAGGTCATTTAATGACCTCTTTATTATATGAGAGGTAGCTCTGTGCCTCTTGTTTGCACCTTAATTTGCTGAAAGAAGTAGCAATGTGCTCCTTAACTTGTGCACAACTATCTTTGTGATTTTTCTGTGATTGCTTAGGAATTTCCCTGAAGGTTAAGGATCACACACTTGCTTTGTCACAATGTTCTCAGTTTTTCATGTCTGATTTTACAATGATTTAAAAAAACAAAGTACTCCCTCAGATCCAAAGACCAGTATAACTCCTGTGTTACAGCTTTAGGGAGTATGCCCAGCAATTTGTACTTAGAATTCAGAGGTGCTTGGACCTATGAAGGAAGTTTCTCAGGGAAAATGCAGCAGTTAGGAATTTAAATGGAGCAACTGTTTAGCAGTGTGTTCAAATGAAATGGAAGAGAAACTGTAAGTTGTGTACTGGTGCTTGATGGGACTAGAGAAGAGGCCTTCCTTGCTTGGAAGGGGCCAGCGGATCCTGAGCTGCTGCTGCTGAGGGCTGTGCCTCTTGTGTCAGTTCTGCAAAGTGAAAGGGCTGCATGTGAGGATTAGAAGAGCTGCATATTTTACACCCTTCTCTCATTTTGGTGATGGTTTAAAGAGTGAAGTATATAAGCTGTTAACGGTAGCAAACCCCAAAATGAAATACGGCGTGAAAGTGAAACTGATGTATCATTTTCATTAGTTTTAGTATTGTCAGGCAGAATTTGTGGGATTAATTTTGAAAGCTTAATCCAGATGGAAAAGGTTAAATTCAATGTTGAGCGAATTTGGTTCCAATTCATTTGTTGCCCTTGCTTGTTCTTTTCTTGAAAGAATTAGAGACTAATTGGAGAACTGTACATACAATCCTCATTTTCTGCCATCATTTAACTACATGAACCAACATTAAATGACAACCTCTCAGTTATCTGCTGCAATAACTAAACAAACAGACCTAGTCGCCATGCCAGCTCTTGGGTCCTGTGGCCTGAGTATTGTATTAGTTCATACGAGGACTTACGTTCTTCTTCCTTTTTCCTCAGGATTTATCTGGATCCATTGATGACTTGCCGACTGGAACCGAAGCAACCCTGAGCTCAGCTGTTAGCGCGTCAGGCTCTACAAGCAGCCAAGGGGAGCAGAGCAACCCTGCACAGTCTCCGTTCTCCCCTCATGCTTCTCCACATCTCTCTGGCATCCCCGGGGGCCCATCGCCTTCCCCTGTAGGCTCACCTGTTGGAAGCAACCAGTCGAGATCTGGTCCCATTTCTCCAGCAAGTATTCCAGGTAAGTTTGTTCCAACAAACAAAATGAAACTGATAGACTAGTTTATTAAATAAATAAATACTCCTGTAATCTGAATTCGTTTATTTCTGAGAATCCTGCATTTTCAGAGCCTTTTTCGGGGGGGGAAGAAAGCATACTTAGAGTTAAATTCCATCTGAACTTCAGCTGCCAAACCCTCAGAGTGCTCAAAGTTCTGAGCTTGACTCCACATATGTGTTTGATAAACGTCTTTATCATCAACCAATGCAAATAATCATAATTTTTGTATGTGGTTTATGTGTCATATATCTGTCACATTTTTCTCTTTATTATTTACATAGTCCCTTTTTTGGTTTTATTGTGTATTTCTGTTGGGTTTGGCTCTTTGACTTGTATGGTGGTTTCAGACCCAGAAGATGAGGCAGAGATTTTCTACACCCTGTATTGTAATAATGTGATTTTGGACATGAATGGAGAATATTGTATAAGGTATTTCTTAATACTGCAAAGGTCACGAGTTACTAGGAATCCAGCCCCATCGGTAATAATTGAAATGCCAGTGGCATGCTTGCCACTCTCCTCTTGTGCCACATCGACACACACTCATTCATGCACATTCAGAAAATTAAGGAAATCTCTTAAGATACCCAGAAGAGAAAACAGGCATTCATTTACTCCAGTTCTTACCTTGTCCCCACCCATCTGACATGTTACTTGCAGGTGGTCAGGCAGCAATGTGCGCTTGGTATTTCAGAGGAGTTTTTTCTCTTTCTGATGCCCAAGTTTTGATTATTTTCTGACATTTTGAATACTAGGGGAATTCCTAAGAGCAGGAGAACGCTGACATTACCCTAGGGAGATAACATCACTTGCTGACAAAACCACAAAAAATCAACATGGAGCTCAGTTAAAAGAAACAAAAGCAATGATGCCTTTTCATTAGATGTGCTGTAAACCAAATGCAGGTTAAAATTCAGTGAGTAGTGTGTGTTTTGGTATTCAGAACAAAAGTATCTGTGTGAAGTGTAGGTGCCTGTTTGTATACAGAGGTTAAACTAGATAAGCAAAGGGGGGTAAGCTCAGTGCACGCAGGAATGTTGCATACTAAATGTGGCCTGAGCATGTTGAGCCCTGATGCTTCATGTGTGCCCTGCAGTTACTTCTTCCCTTTACAGCTACTCTGACTGGCAGTATGTGCTCAGGTGGGTCAGGAATAGCAGGGACAGCAGCAGGACTGGAATATTTGCATTATGTGCAGTATGGTAATTTTGTGTTTGCAGCATATTTCCCAGTACATGGTGCAGAAGCCTGTCCCTGTTGTTGACAGAAGCCAGATAGTCCCATCTAGTTGGAAAGGTAATATTTTCCCACAGTCAGATTCAGGCAAGTAAATGGATTGGCATTTTAACAGCCTGATTGCTGAATAGGGAAAGAAAGTTAGGACATTGAAAATAGCTTTATTGTAGCCATGATAGATAAGGATAAGAACAGGACAGAGTGTAGGGGAAAGTAATAACTTTTATGAAACCAGCTGATCCTTGTGAGGTAAGAATAAAAGGGGAGTGGGGCCACAGGTCAGGGTCAGAGTCGCTCCATCACTTCAGCTGAGCCCAAAAGCTCATTTTTGTGACTGGCCTGGTGAGAAGTATTGCCTTATCGTACAAACTGTTGCCACCATTTTGCATGGTGACTTTCAGGTCTGCTCCAGTCACACAAAAGCAGCTCTTCCTCAGGAAGGGTTTTTATGAATGGCACTAAATCAAAAATGGTCGCTGCTGCTGCCCCAGCGTGGGTGAGCTCCTGGTCTCTGCAGCTGTGTTGCTAAAGGTGAGCTCCCAGGCGTGAGCTCTCTCCGGAGGGGAGCCAGGCAGCTGCAGGAGCATTGCTGCTGCTGCCATTGTGGTTCTCAAGCTACAAAATGACATGAGCAAGGCTGCTCTTTAAAACCCTGCAACTAGTAGGACACCGCCAAGTGCTGGGGCTTTCAAGCTGTATGAATTTGACTGCGCTTTCACCTAAGTGTATTCCCACCGTTGTGCTTCATGGGGTAGCTTTTTTCAGCAGCCATATTTACGAGACCCTATGAAGAAGTAACACAGAGCTTGTTTGTGTTTCTGTGGCTGTTTGCAGCGTTCAGGTTGTGGCCGTTTTTAAACAGATTGTGTGCTACAGCGTCTCGCCTTCAGTAATTTTGCTCGCTGCTATTTTCCTCTCCGTTCTCACCCTACCCTTGTTTGTTCTGACCTCATTCCTCTCCTATTACCTCCTGCGATGTTGTGCCACAGCTTCTCCATGTGACATAGATTGGCTCTTTCAATCATTCTCTCTCCAGCAAGTCATTGTAAAATGAGCAGCTGTTGTGTTGCTGATAGCTATGGCTAGGGAAAGCCAAAATGTTGCAGGGGGTTCTTGGTGGGAAGGCCGTTAAAATAAAGGTGTTGCTTTCCCAGGGTTTACTGGAAGAGAAGCATCCTTTTCCCAATGCCTCCTTCCTCGCAACAAAATTGAAGACTAATTTAACATCAAAAGGGCAGACAAACAAACAGCCCCCTATTAAACCTCCCAAATGGCTGATTCTATTCCCACTGCCTGTTTAAGCTGTCTCCCCACCCCACCACAAGCCTGCTGCCCCGCATTGCTTTCTGCTGCACGCCGCAGATTTCACGGGAATGGACTGGCACAGGCGGCACTGACATTGGCACGTCCCTAGCTCAGTGGGCATTTCCTTCCTGTGCTCTCTGAAATACTGGACGGATATTTTGTGTGGTAAGTGGCACACATATACAGCCTTTGTTTCCATTCGCTTGACTGGAATAGACCAGGGAGATTAACCCCTAAGAGCAGAAAAAGCCACTTAGATGGGTTTTGTAGAGAAAAAGAGTTTTCTCTCAGAAGGGTAACACTTCTTGTTCACACACGCTTTTGTTACAGGACAGAAATCCTACTCTTTTATGATTTTGGGGGATTCAAAATGGCATTCTGATTTGTGTTAAGTAGATCATTATTCTGCTTTGCCAGAAATCCTGATCTCTTTATTTTGTAGCCATCTTCATAATTAGGGTACGTCTTCTTCCAAAGAACGAGATATGTGATGCCCTGCACTGCTTTGGGTCTTGAACTGTGCCTGATTCAACCCTAACCCATTAGTGGAAGCTGATGCAGCACATCATCAAAATGCACTGCTGTTGCCAGAAGATTTAGTGGCTGTTAATTTCACTTTTCTGTCTTTTTTTTTTTTCCTTTCCCTCCTGCTCCAACCATTCCAGTTTACTAACAAAGCAAAAATGTAAATAAGCTAAACTCCCCTTTCTCCCCCCATCCCCAATTTTGATCTCACTGGCCAAAGGCTTTTGTCAGCTCTTTCTCCCTTGCAGTGTAAGCAGCAAAAATTTTTAATATTAAGAGTTCTGTGGAAGATTGCTGATAGGCCAGGAATCCCTTAACCCATGATGGACAAGCAGGTTTTGTGTGAGTCGATAGATTCTATTATTTTTAAACTCTGCAGGGATTTTTATGTGTATGGAAGAGAAGGGTATGCTATATTAATATTGAGTAGCCAGTACTGTCTTTAGAAATAAGTAAAAGGAATTTTTTTCACACAGATCAGTATTTTCACTTGCACTTTTAATATGTTACATTCACTTCCTGAACAAACAAGCTTATTTTCACTCTGTTAAGCATCAACTGCATTGTTGGTTTTATTGTAATTGTATTGATGTCTTCTTTCACCAAAGAACTTGGATACATCTGGAGTTATAATTTTTAAGAAGAAATCCATGTGTGGATACTCTCACCCAGGAATGTTATTTCTTGTTATCTTAGTTTGTGCTAACCAGTGATCAGCACCCTTCTCTGCTTAAAAACAGTGCACATCTTTAATTCTGGTATATGAGTCAATGGATGTGTTCCATTCAGTGATCAGCTCTATTCTTTTCTGGAGGTTCTGGAGGTCTTCCCTTCCTGTATTGATCAGCTAGGTAGCTTGAAGTCCAGGACCTGTCAGGATTAGAGTTACAGCTAGCATTTCATTAAAAAAAGAGCAAGAGGGGAATAGGATACCCAGAGAGAGCTGTAACAGGACATCTTGCCTTGCTGTGCGTTTTAGTCAATGTGTGGATAGACTAGAGTGATTAAAATGCTGAGAGAATTAAAAAATAAGCAATAGTCCATGATAGTCCAAAAGGATATTTTAATGCAAAAATCTGAATAGGAGTGATGCTTTCTTTCATGCCTTGTAAAAGAAGGAGCCTAAGAGTTGAACTGCTTCCAGAAGTGGCTGCAGTAAGACAAGCCAGTCAGACAAGTCATGTTTTAAACAAGAATTTGGAAAAATAATTTGTTCAGGATTGAATTATTCTATATGCTCACTCCATTGACCACCACTACTGGTATGTTGTGTGGCATGGACTCTTCAAACATTATTTGAAGGAGAGAAAGCTACCATATGAAAGTGACCAGTGCTGTTCAACATCTTTGTTGGCGACATCAACAGTGGGATCAAGTGCGCCCTCAGCAAGTTTGATGACAACACCAAGCTGTGTGGTGCGGTTAACGTGCTGGAGGGAAGGGATGCCGTCCAGAGGGACCTGGACAGGCTGGAGACGTGGTCCAGTGTGAACTCATAAAGTTCAACAAGGCCAAGTGCAAGTTTCTGTACCTGGGTCAGGGAAATCCCAAGCACAAAAACAGGCTGGGCAGAAAATGGATTGAGAGCAGCCGTAAGGAGAAAGACTTGGGGGTGTTGGCTGATGAGAAGCCCAACATGAGCCAGCACCGCCGCCCAAAAAACCCAGCCATATCCTGGGCTGCATCAAAAGAAGTGTGACCAGCAGGTCAAGGGAGGTGATTCTGCCCCTCTACTCTGCTCTCATGAGACCCCGCTTGCAGTATGGCATTCAGCTCCGGGACCCCCACACAAGAAGGACATGGATCTGCTCAAGTCAGTCCAGAGGAGGGCCACAAAGATGATCAAAGGGCTGGAGCACCTCCGCTATGAAGACAGATTGAGAGGGTTGAGGTTGTTCAGCCTGGAGAAGAGAAGGCTCCAGAGTGACCTTCTAGCAGCCATCTAGTACCTAAAGGGGGCTTACAAGAAAGCTGGAGAGGGCATGTAGGGCTGGGACAAGGGAGAATGGCTTTAAGATGAAAGAGGAGAGATTTAGGTTGGGTATAAGAAGTTCTTTACTGTGAGGATAGGGATGTACTGGAACAGGTTGCCCAGAGAAGCTGTGGCTGCCCTGTCCCCGGCAGTGTTCAAGGCCAGGTTGGATGGGGCTTTGAGCGACATGGTCTAGTGAAAGGTGTCCCTGCCTCTGGCAGTGGGGTGGAACTAGATGGTGTTCAAGGTCCCTTTCAACCCAAACCGTTCAATAATTCTGTGAATGTAATTTTTGTTGTTGTTGTTTTACAGATATCCATAAATAATTGCAAAACCAGAAAGGGGATTATATCCTTGTAAAATGGCTATGATCTCCCTGTCTAGAAAGATTATTTTAACACATCTATCAATATTTCCCCTTTGGCTTCTCCGGAGGCAAAAATCTTGCAACAGCTTGTTGCAAGGAAGATGCATGCTGTTTGTTGGCATCCAGACCAGAAAAAATCAAAACACAAAATGCCATTGACGTAGCTATGTTCTTAATCACTGCTAGTGCACAAAACATCGATTCAGCAGTTTTGCAAATCTAGAATGCTTACAAATGAAATACATGAAGGTTTCACATAGCAGTAGTTTAAAACGCCTTCTTTTGAAGGGTTTGCACAACATGTAGAGTTTTTCTGTCTTTTTGGCAAGAGGAAAAATAAGCAAATGGTAAGGCACTCTAGCTTGAGGCATTGCTTCTAGCATGTGGAGGATCTAACCTGTGATACCTATTAGAATTCAGCCCAGGTCACAACTGATGAATTATCTGTCGTCTCAAGGCTTTGTGAAATAACTAAATAGTCTCAGCCTAGTTTCCTGAGGAAAGCCTGTGCTACAAAAGGCACTATCAAAATTGCTATCATACTTGCAGCCTGGCTAGAGAGATCATGAAGGTGTCCTTCTCTGCAGAGGTGGTCTTCCGAGAACAGGTGCAGGATATGAAATGAGACAGAGACATGCTGTTCGAGTTCCTCCTGTTAGTTTTTCCTGATGACAGAGGGTTTCATATTCCAGGACCATCAAGCTGCTGGTTTTCATCAGCTCTAAGTTAAACATCAGATAGAAAACCTGAAAGTCATCAAAACCAGCATGTCCTGAGTGGTTGTTTTTTAGAGGTAGTTTCTAGTTTTTAATTTTAAGTGGTTTTAGTTACTTACAGCTGGTTTATCAATATTTATATTTCATGGTCACACATTTCAGCTTCAGTGTTTTAATTGCTGTGTAAGCCAGTGGCAAACATTTCTGCCCCATGGACTGAACATCCTGCAGGGTCTGGGGAGCATGGTTGTCCAGCACCCTACAAAGGCTTCATACAGACCTCCCCTAGACAGCCAGGTCGGTAGCACTCACATCGCCATAGCTGTGCTCTGCCCCGTATCTGGTTTGTGCTCTTTGTTAATTCCTGCCAGGCCTGTTTTCACCATCCTGACAGTTGCCAAGTGGCCAGCATGGTGGGGCATCTGCTGCTGTGCATGCTGTGGCAGCACACGTACAGCAGGCCGCTACTTGTAGCCCTGTGAGTCACTGGTAGCCCTTGTGGTGCTGGTAGAGATCCACCTGGAGTATGACAGCTGTTGAAATCCAGTTAAAATCTTTGTGTAATTATGCGCTTGCTCTGATTCGCATAACAAAATTCAAACCACAGCCGCCAAGATTTGATGGGTATGTTTGTTGTTAGGTTTAGGTGTATACTTTAAGGCCATCCTTTGACAATTACTGTTTACATTTCATCATTAAACTGTGCTTTCTGACTTTTTTTGCTCAACTCACTTATGTTTTTGTCAAGAAAGGTAATACAGTGTATACTTGGGTTTGACCATTTGGGTTTTTTATTGTGTCATTATTTGGCTACACAAACACAGATTCTCTGTCCTTTGTGTTGCCAAATAGGACATTAATTTGCATATTATAAAAATTAAAAGGACGTCCATCACTCCCTCATCCTTTGCAGTACTTGTCAGTGATTGATGAGTGAATGGGAAAAGTCTCTCGCATTTGGATCAGTATGTTTTTGTTGTTGTTGCCAGATGATTGTTATACCTAGATAAAATAGAGCATAAATACCCTAAGTGGTTTGGTTTCTCTGATGGGTTAGGCTGTTGCAGTTTCCAGTTTTCCAGTGGACTCTGTATCACTGCCATTAGAGATCTTTAAAGCGGCCTTCATGCTTCATAGTCACTCTCAGGCTTAACTAGATGGATATCTGGTGTGTCCCTCCTTAGTAGAAGGAACCTGAGCAATTTTAAAGATGGCTTGAATTAATAATGGACCAGCTAGAAGTTCGCCATTTAGCCTCAAAAGAAGAACATTTCAACTACCTCCAGATAATACTTCTATTTTTTTAATAATGAAAAGCAAGATATTCTGTCTCCTCCTTAGAGACAAAATTCGTGCAGGTTGAGCCAGTGTCTTTAAAGATTCAAACAGCCTTTTGATGGCTTTGCTCCATAGGTAGGTATGGAAGTCAGATTGCAAAGTGGGTTTTTAGAAAGCAAACACGTAAGAACAACTCAGTCCAGTAGTGAGCTTTTCTGTTTGTTCCCCATCTCCAGATAACAGTGGACTCAAATTATTGTGATGTGTTGATTGATTACAGCCGTTAAGCTTCTTAGTAATCAGTTTCATCACTTACTCTCAATTCACGATTGCACCTTTGATTTCTCTTCTACAACAGGGTGATTTGGGCTGTCGTTGACTAATGAAGAACAGAATTGGTTTCAGCG
>NW_009927676.1:35702-37560 GCF_000696875.1 Nestor notabilis | reverse complement strand
GAATGCCGACACCAATCCCAAAATGCATTAATCTTTAATGATCCACATCTGCATGTTTATAAATGATATAACCAGGGGTTGCTAACGTTGATACTCCCCCTTCCAAACAGAAGCTGACGTGGAAGTTGGTGTTTGCAAACTGCATGAGAGACACGTGGCTGTGCGTGGTGTGTGTGACCTTGCAGAGGGAGCTCACCAGATGAAAGTTCTCTGTTGATTAAAAATACATGAAGAATTGCTCTGCTTCTGCACCAGTCTTTGGAGCTTATCACTGTTGGGCAAGATGAAATGTGGCATGATAGATATTGTCTTCTAGGAAGATCAGAACCACCAAATGGGTTTTGGAGGCAGGTTTGCCTCAAGGTGCTTTTATCCTTTATGCATTCAACTTGCCCTTTTTTCCGCAGTGCCTGAGAACCATTGAGATGGGGCTCTGTAATATGTAATATAACGCAGTAAGAAAAACTAGATTATCTAAGAGTTTGTTCCTTTTGAGGATAGCATTAATGAGAGTACATACATTTTGCTGTTGAAACACCCGTTAATCACAGGCAGTGGACTGGTATGAGAAGCAGCACGTAGGATGAGCAAAATAGTTCATTGCCACGTATCAGCGCTGCTCCAATTTCCACCTGCTTGCCTGAACTTGAGGGAGTCGGGAGGAGCAGGGAGGAGTGAAACACCATCGCTGCTGGTCTTTCAAGTTATTGCCACCTGATGATGAATATTTATCCTGAGCAATTCTTACGTGTAGCTGATTCAAGGGAAAAGAAATGCAGCTAAAAATCAGCAGTTTCAGTTCACATTCACCCTATCTTTGGCATCTTGTATGTTTTCACACTGCAAATAGTATAAGTGAAAGTTGATATATGGTTTTGTTAGAATTTGGCAATGTTAAATTTAGGAGTTAAGGTTTTTATTAGGTGGGAAATACTAGAAGTATATGTCTGCTACCTTGGCTGTGGTCCTCAGTCCCTTAAAAACAGTAAGTGCAATGAGGAACAGCTTAGAGAAAAACTTGTACAGATGTAGTCTAAAGAATGAGCATTGATAATGAAAAATTCTTCCTTTTGGACTTTGGATTGACTCCTTAAATGGAATTCCAAAGTTTTATGTTTCAAGTGTATGGCAGGGTAGGTTGCATTTTTGGAAGGAAGGAGTGAGCCAAAAATAAGGAAGAAATACTGCCCTGTCCTTTGTTAGAAGCTTTTAGATATTTAGCACTTGAATCAATTGAATTTTATATTCTGGTTAATTGACATTTTTCAAAGAAATGGAGAATGATTTTTCTCTAGTCGAAGCATATGCTTTTTGCATTAACAAACATGTAATGTCGTGTCCCAAGTAATTACGAATTATCAAATCCATGCAACCCTTTACAATCTTCTAGTTCAGTCTAAAGACAAGCAAACCTGTCATTCCTATGAAAGGCTTAAAAGGACAGAGCATAAAAAATATGGTATGATTCCAGGGTTTGGATCATTCCCTAAAGAACACAGACACTTCTTTCAGCGGTTTGCACAAATTTAAGAAAAATACAATTTACAAAATCTAAAAGCAATTCAGAGGCCCTGTAGAGGTGTGAGAGAAAGCTCTGGGCAAGCTGTGGCCGCAGCCTCTCCCAACCCATCTCATCCCAATTCACGCTGTCGCTTTGGAGGGACATGGTGACACAGAGTGCAAAACATGTGGAGGGGCAGTTAAATGAGACTTTTGAGAGGAAAAAGAAGAATTAAGTCAGTGGCTGGGCTTTGAAGAGGTCTGTCTAGTGCAGAGAAGCGAGCGAGTGGGGAAGAAAGGAGCAAGCGCCTCATCTAATCTTTCTCCTGGGGACCCAGGTGGACAAATTGGCAACCCT
>NW_009927676.1:34864-35671 GCF_000696875.1 Nestor notabilis | reverse complement strand
CACTGGTCCCAGCCCTCCCCCCCCCCTCCTTTGTAGCGTAAGAACTGCTAATCGGATCCATGCTGCTGCAACTGTGGTTAGTTATTAACAGAATAAAAGCAGATTTCTTCAAAAGAACGGGTTGGGGAAAACGGCTATACAAAATTGCAAGGTTGTTAGAATCTTAAATGCACAGCAGTCGGTTTTTCCCTATTCTGAATTAGGCGATGAATACGGCCTTTCATCTGTCACGGTGCCCGTTTCTTCAGAAGGCAGCCAAACATTAAGCTTCTCAAACACACAAAAAAAAAACAAAAAAAAAAAAAGCCAAAAAAGAAAAAAATATTGTTTGAGAGAGGAAAAATATTGGGGAGCAGGAAGAATAGGAAAACGAGAAAGAGAAACCAGTTTTTGTTTTTATTAATTTGGCTTGGTGAGAGAAATACGAGCTCGCCTGCTCTATTCAGTTCCTGCGTGCCAGCCGCTGTGAGCCACCATTTCTGAATGCAGGGATTAGAAAAGATTTAACTGGTTGCTATCCTGGGCTGCGCCATTCTGGATCGGCCTCCAGCAGAAATACCCTGGGGCTGGGAACTCTCCCGAGCTTAATGGAAATAATATATTAAATGAACATGGAGTTAGGCAGAGGAGAAAGCAGAAAGAATTTGATCCTCCAAAATGAAACTTCTCATAACTGTAAAGTGAAATTACAGGTTTGGGTCGGGTGTTATAGAGGATAGAGAAGCAGTGGTGCCTAGATTTAGACTGACTTACACCTTTACTTATAAAAAAATAAATGAATAAATGATGCATCCTTAATTTTGAGGA
>NW_009927676.1:874-34833 GCF_000696875.1 Nestor notabilis | reverse complement strand
ATTCCTGCTTTGCAGCAGGGTTCTGAAATTTTTGGAGAGGAATAGTCGTCAGGCAGACAGGTGCGTGCTGTGGCCTACTGGAAATCCATTCATTCTTTGGTTGAGTCACAGCCTTTTGAAGATATCCACTGACAGCTTGCTTTGGGCTTGTTGCCAAAATCTTGGGATAAAAATGCTGTGGTGCTTCACATCAGTCCAAATGCAGAGGTGATTTCTGGATGAAACAGACCCTCTTGCAGTGGCTGCTGCTCCTCTCCCTTCCCCTCCTGAGCAAAGTGATGTTTTGCCTTGGAGAGGCAATATATTTGCTTTTCTGCCTTTTGTCTGTTTAGGCAGTCCGAATGATTATTTCACTTGATACTGATAAGGATTTCTATAAGTCTTCATACCTTACTCAGAGGTTATACAACCTGGAAATAAAACTTTTGATGCCTAATTTGGCAGACCGCAGTTTCAGCTATTTAATCCTTTTTTTTTAAAAGTCCATAATATAATGAATTATTCTGTCGTGAGGGTGACATTTGGATGGTGTTCCATAAGTAATACCTTGGGACTACATGCTCAATAATGAGCATGAAACAAAATATTGAATAGCTACCTCGTCCTGTCAGTGTCAACTTTGCTTTGAATTAGATGTTGTATCATGTCAAACAAGTAGCTTCTGGTTGCGAAATTAAGATGTTTATGCTGTTGCATGTGTGCAGAGAAAGTCAGAGCTAGGGTTCTTCTGGCCGCCTTTGCTCAGTGTTGCATCTTTTAATGGAGATCTGAGAGCAATTTAGCACTTAGGTTACAGTGACATCCTTGGAACTCACTCACAACCCTGTCCTTGATACAGTAAATGTAATACAAAAATGAAAAAGAAAACAGAGTGTAACTTTCAAGGATTAGTAGTCTGAGTTATACTTTAATGAGAAGTGGGGGTTTTACCTTTTGTTGATTTTGCATGGATTGTGAGTGATACTTCTGTGTTAGGGAATCTTGAGTCTTTGGAGCATGATACGTTTGTTTTAAGAGGTCATATGAAAAATCAGGGCCAGGCCCAACAGCAATCTTGATAGCTTTTGGTAATGTGGAGCATCCGTAAGTCTGGCTTAAGTTGGCAATCTTCATGT
The DNA here is from genome assembly GCF_000696875.1 of Nestor notabilis. Classification (NCBI taxonomy): domain Eukaryota; kingdom Metazoa; phylum Chordata; class Aves; order Psittaciformes; family Psittacidae; genus Nestor; species Nestor notabilis. The sequence continues at coordinate 33,718 of NW_009927676.1, read as the reverse complement.
TTACACATGCTTTGCATTACTGCAGCAGAATAAGTCAGCCACTTGCGATCTCACCTTCAGCAGCCATACCACCTGCCACCAGAAGCATCCCAAAGCGAAAGGGCTCCAGGCTTAGTTGAGAGCTCCCTGGTTGGAGAGATGGAAATCATCTCAGTGAGCAGGCAGCAGTGAATTACTAGTGTTGCTGTTGCCAGCAAGGAGTTATTAGCTGCAGTGTGCAGAGCCAGAAGGCTTGGTTTGAGCACGCTTGACTCTGTGTATCCCCCCAGAGTGGTTCAGGAGAACCACGGCTGCTGTGTCTGAAAGGGTCCATATATCGCTGACCTTCCGAAGCATCTGTGCTCAGGTTGGTGTATAGATACAAAGAAGGTTGTAATATTTGGTAGGTCTTCATGTTGGAGCATATGAGGGAACCCTTGTTTTTTACTCAAAGAGTAAGTCATTTTAAAATCCTGTTGATACAACAGGAAGCTTGGCTACAATGCATAAATTAAGGAAGAAAATAATCTTGAAAGGTCATAGGCTTTGTAAGATGAAAGAGATAACACAAACCACATGACCAGTTTCCCTTTACACTACCCATAGAAAAATTTCTTTCCTTTGAGGTAATTTGCACCTCACTTCCAATTTCCTGAAAAGCTCATTTAAAACAATCACATATAGAAGCCTCTTTATGATCTTTAATTTCTGGTGTAGGGATCCGAGACCCAGAATGTCCCTTCTAGTCTGTGAGCCTTTACTGTCACATAAGACTGTTTTTTATCAGATTTCATCTTAATCACTAGGTTTCCTGGACCTCATTATTCCTAAAAGGAAGTTGTTTAAAATTCCAGTAATGGTTTGATTATCATCCTAAACATCGTGCTCTTTTTCCTCCCGGATATTTAGCCACAGACACATTTTTGAAGAGAAGTCACAAAATCATGGCTTTAGTTTTTCCCATGCTAAATAACATTGTCTCAGCATTCAGTCACATCACGATGGTAGCTATTCTTGATTCCCATTCCTGTTAGCATTAAACTTTCTGGGTTTGTGTGCGTGAAGGCTCGCCAGTGACACATCAGCAGTGGTATTATGTTGCCTTATGTCTACTGGAAACAATTCTCCTAGTTCATCCTAATAATAAATTTGTTTGATTGCGGTGACATCAAATGTTTAACCATTTGTAGGTTATAACCATTTGCAGGTCAGCCAATATGGTCAGATTTTCCTTCCTTTTATTCTCCCATTTCTAACTGATAATCCTACAGCTTTTCAGTTAGAAAAGGCTTATTTCTGGTCTGGGTGTGTAATGTTTGCGTTTTTGTTACTCCAATCCAAAAGGTGGTCCAGTTTCTTAGATAGTATTTTGATCATCTTCTGTATTGACTAAGATTCCCTACTTTGTAATCAACCAATGTAATTAGTCCAGTTCTAGTCTTTAATTCCTAAATTAGACTGAGAATTGTCCCAGAGACAAACCCTGGCCTTTCCTCTACCCTAATGGTCCCCTTTTAACACAGGCTGTGATAAGTCACTCTCTCTTCTGTTTCCCGGTTCTTCATCTTAAAATTCCTGTCCTTATACCCCTCCTTAACTAGTGATTTCCCTGGGAGAACCTGTTACCACTGGAGTGCTTTCTTGATTCAGTTGTTTAGGCACAATTCTGTGAGCTATTGGCCAACAGGTACAGGGTACCACTGCTGAGCATCCTCCACTGTCATCACAGTGATGGGAGCAGAGAGCCCTCGATATGTTTCAAAACATTACTCATTTGGGCTGTAATTCATAATAAGGACCCCTCCTCAGGAGGATATCAAAGCTCCGTTCTTTCTTGCTATGGTGGCTCTAAGGAATTTACTTTTTACACTTTAACTGCAGATTTCATGGCTGTAGTCATAATGCAATTGCCATTTAGTACTTTTCTCAATTCATCTTTTCCAAAGGTGCAGTGCAGTCTCCCCTGACTCTATTTATTTCAAGCATAGATTTTCAGTCTCATGCAAAATGTTTAAAAGCATTTCTAACGTAATTTTAAAAATAGAAAGCCAGCTTACAATTGTGCTATTAAGCATTTTTAAATTCTCCCACCTCTTCAACTGACATTTTTTTTTATTAGCAGACATGGTATTAAGCTGCTGGTTTTGATAGTTTTAACAACTAATTTTGCAAGATAGCTATATAAATTTGAATACCATTTTGCTCCTCTGTTAAAACCTAGGTGAAAGAATTAGTGTGGCAGCATCTATCCTTCTAACATGCATTATTATATTTGCTAAGATTTTGCGTAATAAAAATATTGTGAAACATACATAGTATTCACTTCACAGAAGTTCCAGCAGGTGGAACGTCTCACTAATGTGGCAACAGTGCTATACAAAACATGTGAAAAGGTCATTCCTGTTTAAACCTCCATCTGTGTATCATTGGGAGGCATTAGTCTGTCAGAGAAAAAAAAAAAAAAAAAGTTGTTTTTTTTTTCTGTCTTAAATAGCTGTAGAATTCATGTTTAAAAAGAAAAGAAATTGTTTTACTTCAGTAGAAGTTTTCCTTCCCTAATAAAATACAAAAGTCTGATCAGGTATTATTTAAAGTGTCTTCCAAGAATCCCGGCTACAATACTAGTTGAAAGAGAGAAGGATTAATAACATTTAAAGGAAAGAAGTGGAAAATCTTTAAGGTCATTTCTTTTCATGACAAAGAAACTTAAAAAGCATGGCAGACAGGATCTTCAAAGGTTTCTAAGGTTCTGTCATCAGCTCCCAATCAATAGGAGTTAGATACCCAAATTAAGAGTTCAGTTCAAGTCTTCAAAGGTATTTGGGTGCTTAACCTCCTCTTACCTTTCAGATCACTTCTAAGGATAAAATAGCAGTTCACCTGAAAACATTTTGGTGCAGTACTTCCATTTCCAGCACTTGGATAATTTGCAGCACCCACTGATAAACAATAATGGTACTTTTGCAGTTTTGTTACTCGTTTGAAGATGTGTAGAGTTGATCTGGTTGACCAAATTATTTTCCTTTGTGAAGCAAAAATTTGGCTTTAAATTTTAATACAGGGAAAAAAAACAAAGCAAAACAAACCAGAAGTAAACTTTAAGAAGTGAACTGATGAAATAGTGTTAATGTTTGCAGAGGCTGAATATGGCAGTGAATTTGCAAAACTCCTGAGTCTGTATTCCATAAGGATGCAGAAGTAAATGATTTCTTTGTAACAGGTCGTACCTGCACTGTCCTAGGCTTTGACTTTACCAGTCCGTGCTTGCACATCTGCCTGTACAGGATAAGGCTCCTGTCAGTTAACTGAAGTTATTATCAGTGTAAAAAATTAAATACCGTGTATAAATGTATTCAAAATACGTTGCCTAGCATAGATCTTCCATGCACTATTAATCTCCCTCAAAGTTTGCCAAGCCTCCATCTAAAGGGAGATCCCACTGGGAGCTGTGTGGTGCAGTCAGGACTACCCCTGCCTTTATATTACTTTTTTAAGTATTTGTAAAAATCGTCCGTGGTTCAGATGTACTTGAAGTATTCTGTCTGATAGCGGTGCCTCAGGCATACACAATGGAAGTGGCAGTGCCCTGTGTTAACATGGAATTGCTGTTTGTTTACAGTCTTGAGTCACTGAATCCTTCCTGTCAAGCAGAAAGCATTCATTATAATGCAGGCACTTAACGTCTTCACCGCCCGCTCTTGCGTGACATCAAAACATAAGCTGGAATATTATTGTCATATGCCTTAGAGTTCGTGAATGGGCCGTGGATCCCAAAGCCTCAGGCACTGAGTGGCATGTTTGGTCTTTTGGAGGAGCAATTCTGCCTCTAGTCCAGCATTTGCATCTCTGAGACAGTTGTCACAGCTGCTCCCAGTAATGTTGACTGTCATGTTTTTTAGTGCAAATGCACCTCATCTGAATAGCTAGGCAGTGGTTACACTCCACATTTTATGGATTTTCATTTTGTTCTTTTATCAACCTAGAGGCTGTGCTGAGAGCCAGTTGCTTTGAGGCTGGGAAGTGGATGGGGCAGAGCAGACACATTTGCTTTCTTGCCTTTATGTCCAACTTGGGGCCCTTCATCACTCTAAGAAAGAGCAGCTCCCTCATCAGCCGGCTCCCAGCACCAGGACTGGCCACAGGATTCTTGCTCTTGCCACTACGGAGGGGCAGCTGCTGAGCAGGAGGAAATGAGTCTCAGCAGGCACAAATCTATTGCCTGTGTTTTTATTCTTTCCATCTCTTCCAAACGGAAAACAATCTGAGCAGTTTCTGAGGACGAGGGATATAAATCTGTCTGCTGCTATTTATAACGTGCTCGTCACTACAGTGTCTAAATGCTTAAAGTATACATTCACCGCCTAACCTGAGGTGGTCTTCCAGCTGCTTGGGCTGTCAGGAGCAGGCGTGTCTCAGACCAGCAGCAGAGAGAAGCGCCAGGAGACATCCGGGTCTCATTCTTACCCCTGCTCATGCTGTGGCAGGTTGGCTGTCAGGCTTGAGGCCGTTGGGGTGTTGTGCAGTGGGAGGGTGGTAGCGTGGACCTCCCTGCTTGACACAGTGCTGAATGGTGACCCTGGCATTATGTGACTTGCGTCAATGTAACAAGCATCTGCTTTGCTATCCAGTAATACTAAAGGGAACATTTGATGTCCTAAGCCTCACAGGCAGACTGAGTGCTCTTCTTCTTTAGGTGGGTAGAACGCAGTGGATAAACTATGTGGGTGTCTTTTGAACCAGGCCATAAAAATGGCTCTGTCTGTTCTGGATGGGTATTTTAATAAGCAAATATATTCCCTTTGCTTTTATTTGTAATAAGATACCCCTTTTCTGTCTGATCTCTTTCAAACATGTTTCACTTTCACCACATGCACCTATGTATTATTCTTTATTCCCATATTCTACATGGACAATCAAATAATATTCAAACCACTGATTCATTGAAATACTTTTTAAACTGTTGTTGTTAGTCATTTTTGTATTGACTGAATTTTTCATTGGTAATATTGTTGGCAGCAGTCCATGTCTGCCTGGCTGGAGGCCAGTTTAAGCTCAGCAGGATGAGCCCTATTGTTCAGCAGACTTGGATTTTGTTAAACTCTCTAACAGAAATATGTGTCAGGAGATTTGCAGCTATAAATTGGATCATGTCGGTGAGGTTGGGAACTCGCTCAATACGAAATTGAACATTTCGCCATGCCTGTTGCTAAATACGTTTATGCATGTTTCCTCCATGGGTTAAAAAAAAGAAAAGAAGGAAAAAAGCAAGGAAAAAAGCTAGACCTGTTGAGCTCTGTCTCTACCTTATATAGCTGGTACTTTCTTTGATGTTGAGTGGTTGAAAAATGCAGCAAGGCTTGGTTTCGTGCATTGCAATGTTGAATCAAGTCTGTTTTCCCTTTTTTCTCTGTGTGTTGCAGGCAGTCAGATGCCACCACAGCCTCCTGGCAGCCAGTCAGAATCCAGCTCCCACCCTGCCTTGAGCCAGTCACCAATGCCACAGGACCGAGGTTTGTTAGGTGTTGGGGCTTTTTTAGTTGGTGCCAAATGCAGCCTTTGTTTTAAGTCACACATAAGCGATGTGAGATTTCCTGGTATTTCTTTTATTTTCTCAGGGAAAGTAATGGCAGTCCTCATTGTAAAAGGCTCAGGGGCTTTCCTTCTCTGGGGAAAGAGCAATTGAATAGCAGGTTTTACCAAAATGTAATTGGAAACAAGGCTTTCTGAAAATACAGTGAATGCCCAGAGTATAAAGGCAGTTTGCTGTAAATACTTGTGTCATGTCTTACAGAATTCAACATTTGGTCGTCTATCTTAGAATTAAAATGTATAGAAACAATGTTAGCTGTGAGCACTGCAGTTTTGTTACTGTTCTCAAAATTCTCATCTCTAGGATCTTTGCATGGACACGATAGCTAGTCCTTTAGCCAGTTCTAGGATAAAAATATCTTTAAATATAAAGGGAAATCAACTATTTAGGTCAAATGGTTCAAAGATTTGGAAATCTTGCAAGGGAAAACCTTGCAGGCAACAGCAGTGTTCTAAAAAGGGTGCTTCCTAGCAAGCGCTTACAGAAATAAACAGAGCTGCTTTTTTTTTTTCTTAAAGTTACTATTTATAAACTGTAAGCCCTTCTCCTTTTGCCTCCTTCCTCCCTAGCTTTGGGAAGATAGTTGTCATAGCTTTGTTGTGTGACCATATATATGATCAACTGCTGTAAACTGGGCATTCTGTCCATGCAGTGGTTAACATGTGCCAGTGACAAGCTTGCAAAACAGACACATGATAACTGCGATAAACATGGAGTTATTTATGAAATGCCCCTCCTAAAATGTCTTGCTACCAGAAATACTCCAAGTAGCACCATATGGGGATACCATAAATACTAGAAGTTTTCTCACAGTGAAACAAGTTGAACTCACAGAATGACAAATTTCTGGGATAGCATCCAGGAGGAACTAAGAGGACTCACAAAGAAAAGAGTCTTAATTTTTGCTGGGTTTCTGTGTTGGATGTCCCCTCCTCCAGGAATGCTGATTAATGAGAACATGAAACACAAAATTCCACACTCAACTTGTTTGTTCCATGTCCTTTTTTAGAGTAATATACGTTTGGTGAAACCAAAATTGCCTCAGTATTTGATACACATATATGATGCTTTGTGGGATAGACTGTCACAAGACAGTGGGAATGGATCAGATTTGAGGCTTTGAACACGCAAGCGTCTCAGAAAGATGTGTGCCTTTCTTGGCACAACTGGGGCTTCTTGGCACAAAAATACAGTGCCCAGTAATAATTATTTCTGCAGTGTGTGTTCCTCACCTGGCTTTGGGGGACAAGTTAGGGAGGTGTGACAGAGCTGAAAGTGTCGAACCTGTCCGTTGTTGCTGTAGAACAAAACTGGGGGTCATTGTGTGGTCAAGAGAAGCGGAGGGGTATTCAAAAAAGTAAAACAGAGTAAGACAGCTGCCGTAACTGGGAAGTAAAATTCACAGTTTGATTTAGCGTGGTTCTTCCTCTGTGCAGGTGGGTATGTGTGAGAGTTGGGGGTATGTTCTTACAGAAAACATGTTTGGGAATGTTTGATTTTTGCACTCTTCATATGCAAAATCCAGTGTAATATGCATGATCCATGTGACCCAGCTTGTACTAGAAGTCCTTTTGTTTCATGCAGCAGATACAAAATTTGTAACTAGCTAGGTCATATTGATTTTGCAGAACATGTTCCCCAAAGCTTCTCTAAAGTCTGTGCTATACTCGCATAAACATGCGTGCATTCCCTTTTGTGCCCTGTCATTGATTAGAGACTCCTTTGAAATGGAAAACTTCACCTTTTAAAAAGGCTGCTACATTAGTTGATTCCTTTGCTTGCTTGAACTGCTTTCCACTGAACTTGAAGAAAGGAAGGAGGGGGAATGATGGGGACTCAAAGGGAAGGTGCTTGTCACTTACTGATAAAAACCTGAGTAGAAAGTGTTGCTGCTAAGGACACCTGATCCATAGGCATCTGTTAGAGTAATTTAAACTCTTGACTTACTGATACACTGTCTCCCCAAAAAGAAAAGAAAGAAGGAAAAAGAAAAATAAAAGTAAAACAAAAAACCCCAGAGAACCTTCCTAGGATAAGGTAGTGTTGTTTGGTTTAACACTTCGTATAACAGTTCTTTCCTTGTTTGGAGAGATAATTGAGTGAACAAAAGGTTACTGATCATTTCTAAAGCAGAATCCTCTGCTCTCAATGTTGAAACAAATGTTATTTACCAGATATTGTGAAGCTTGACAGGTGGAGTGTGAGCTGTAGCGCTTCTGGATGCTAAACCACTACCTTGAACCATTAAGTTTACATTTATTTATTTTATTATGAGAGTGTTTGATTATATTTTACCCTATTTTCTATGGTTACTCAGCACCCAGCTGGGATTTTCATGTTTGCCTGCCTAAGACTATACGTCCCCTGTCACACAGTGCAGCATGAAGCAAAAAGCCTATTTTCACATGTACATTCTGTGTGTGGAAGGAGGGGAGTGGTAGGATATGTGCATATATACAGTAATGGGAATTTCTTGGGGGACTGGATTTTTTGTGCATTCCAGCTTGCTTTTTATACAGCTTATTTTATGCTTTGTGTAATGAGTGTAAAAATGCTTACTTTTCAAAAATAATCTGAAAATGTTTCATGTCCTGCTCAAGCTGTAGGACATTTGGACCTGAGTCAGCATAGGTGGAGCATGCTATTCTAGGCAGCCCACGTCTGTTCTCATCCCAGAATTGGTGACTGGCCACTGTTGTTTGAAGCCCAATCAGTGAAACTTCTTTAGTTCTACCAACACACACTGTTACCTTGGAAATGAGAAATTGCATGTACTTTTATGTGCATAACCTATGTCTCAGCTTCTGAGAGTCTGTTATTTGAAGTAAATCCCATACACCTTAATGGACTGTTGGCGCCAGAGAGCTAAGGAGACAGGTGAGCAGGCTGTGCAGTACTGGGGTCAGAAGTCTCTAGAGAAGCAGGAGCGGCCATGGCTGCTCACCTACTTGTGTTTTTAATCTCAGCAATTACAGTTACTTGGGAATACCACATGAAAATGATCACGGCCAATGAAACTAGTCATTGAAACTTGCTATGCTTTGGGGGGGAAAAGGGGTGCATGTTTTGCAGTTTGTTTTTGATACAGCTACTCCAGACTTTTCTTTACTATGATCAAAAGTAGGGGGTTCATTTTTTTGTGTTATTGAAGTCAAAGCTTTTTATAAATTTCAGTTACATCAGCCCCCAGAGGTCGGGCAGTGGTGATGCCACAGCTGTTATAACCATTTGGCAAATAACTGAGGTAGAGTCATTTGACTATATTCAGCTGTATATACTTTCCTCATCTGTTTGGGTTTTGAAGCCGCACTTTGAGGATGTGCTTAGTAGACAGAACTGCTCAGTGGGTTAGAAGCTATTTGTATGGATCAAACAGAAACCCAGTATATCCAGATTGACCCCCTAAATCAGTTTCCTGAAGCTGCAGCATGAAAAAGAATCCTTCCATCCTGGCCATTAGCTTATACTCCCACTCTTACTTTTGGAACCTAACAGAGGTGTCTGTCTGCATACCTGAATACTCACCTATGCAAATACTAAGAGGAGAATGTTTGTCACAATAATGTTGAAATAGGCGTTTTTACCCCCACGGAGATGAATGGTTCTATACCAGTTTTTTAAAAAAACCCTTGAAAAACTAACCTACTTTTAAGTAGTGTTTTTCATGCTTATGCAGTTGGATATGTACATGTCAGGATTCAGTCTTATATTAAAATAGTGAACTGGGAGCTCCTGAAAACCATTGAATTTAATGGAAACGGTTAATGACTTTAGGTTATTACTCTAGCAAGCACTCTCATAATGGGCATACTTAAAGAAGCCTTATTTATTAGTGCAAATGTATATGGGTCAGAATTAATTTTTTAAAAATCTTTAATTGTTTTCCCCTTACAATTTTCACAGCGGTACGTAGTTAAATATTCATGATAATGCTGATGATATGCTAAAGGTCTGAAATAGATCTGGAGTCTCAAAATCAACACAGGTTATTTAACCCTTTTCATCTAATGCACCATTGGGGACTTGCTCAGTGAAATCCCAGAGCACTGGAATAATTAGAAGATAGTAATGAGGATTTAATTAGTCCTTGAGATATGCTGAAATAGGACCACTGAGAACTTTTCTGTTTGGACATGGACTGCAAGCAAAATTGATGCCGTTGCAGCTGCTGTGATGTGCTGGAAAATGTATTCCATTGCTGGAGGCAGTTTTCATGGCAGCATTCTGTGCCTGTCAAATCTATGTGGAAAGTGGTCCGAGTAAGCACCTCCAAAATAGTTGAATAGTAGCCTTGCTTTTCTCCATCACATCCTTGCAGTACCTTTTCTATTTTCTTTTTTTATGTTATTCTTTCCATTCAAGCTTTATTTCTTTTATTGTTGACATGATCCAGCTTTTGAGGATTGTTGTACACTTGTACGCTCTATTAAAAACATAGACAGGGACAGAGAGTTAGAAGCTGTAGGCTTGTAGGAGTACAGGTGTTATACTAAGCAAAATTTGGATCTTTTTGACACAACTACTTGTAAGGTTTATCCTCAGATCTAGTCCTTATTTAGTAATAGATCTTCACAGATGAGATATTTATCAGCTGCTGCAATGTAGTAAATTTAAATAGCTTTTTTGCCATCCAAGATGTTATCCAGCAAGAGGTAGTAACAGATGGGATGTGAGCAGGCATTTTGATGTTCTCTTTGTGCTTCCCTATAAACACTGAGTAGCAACTGAATTCCTGTAACTACAATTTCCTAATTTACCCATTAGATTTCATATCGGTATTTTTCTCCCCTTTAACTGTTTTCTGGGCATGCTTATTTACACGCAGTCATCACATAAATCCCACTGTCATGTATTTTATTCTAACAAAATATAAATGTTTTTGCTTGCACGGAAGACACAGAATACCAATTGGGTGTTTTGCACCTACAATTCCTGATGACATTTATGGCTTAATACTGACATGTGATGGTAGAGATTCTTTTCCCTGAATTCTATTTTCTTCTTAAGGAACCAGAAGGAAGAAAATTGATCAAAGAATTCTTATTGCAACAAAAAAGATACTGTAGTTTGCTTTTAGATCTTAAAAAGTCTTTTTTTCCCTGAGAATACATTTTTTGCTCTCATTTGGGGGTTTGGGATCTATTCAGAGCACTGAGGAGCTAGAGAATAAAATGATTCTTGTCATTAAAATTCTTCTGCTTGCCATGTTAACGATGACACCACTTAAGGTTAAATCAGACTTGGTAATAAGTTTACTTGATGTAGACTGAAGGGTTTCAGGCTCTTGAAGAAAGATGGTTGAGACATGCACTGAGTGCAAAGCCACAGGTATGTTTGAGTGCCTCTTCTGCATGTAGCGTTGTCCAAGTGGGTCAGTGCGGAGGAGCCGAGCTCCAGCTGGTGCACAGGAACACCGTGCCAGGCCGGGAGGAAATCGTCATGCCCAGAAGACTGGGGTTAGAGGAATTGGGCCCTCAGCAGCTAAAAAAATGCTTCATGTAAGGAGGAAAAGCAGGTTTTACTTGAAACTGTCACACTAGCTCAGTAAAACATACCTTTTTCATCACAAAGACATGACTAAATAGGACATGATGAATAGAACATGATGCATAGGACCATGTAGAGCTGCTCTGTATGTGAAGGCAGAGCCATGCAGTAGAGTTGTGCACTAAACTTCGGTGACTCAAAAGTTAGTTTCTCAGTTTAGTGAGCACTAAATTTATCAGGTCTTTAAAAAGGATCAGGCCATCAATGCTTTTTACCACTTTGTTTTTAATTTGCTGGTAGAAGTGCAAGTGAAGTGCACTGAAATGTAGTGTTGGTGTGATAAACAGGTTTTTTAAATGTATACACACTGTTCTTTGCTATTTTAATTGCAGTGGCACCCAAGACCGCCATCTTTCTACCTGTTTTTATTGTACTACATCATGTAGCAATGCACAGAAAAAAAGCTTACAATATGTCTACTATGATAAGCAGTCAAAATCTTTGGGATAAACAGATACTGGTTTTCCCTCTGAGCTGTGGGAGTGGATAGTTTTGTGTCTGTCTCAAGCATTGCAGGAAGACCTGCTTTTCTTACCCAAAAGTATTAGTAAGGATGTTACTCTGCCAAACCAGGTTAATTCTTAAAGCAATCAGTTGCCATTTCAGGATGCTGGTTTCAGACTGTATTTGGATTTCAAACATATATCAGCCAGTCTTAGCACTGGCTTGATCTGATTAGCTGTGGCCTATACTAAATATACAGCAGTATTGGCCATCTGCAAGCAGGAGGAAAGGGTATGATTTACGTATGATAAGCCATGCTGGGAGATGACAAGACTGCAGAAGTAGGATTTGAAGTAGATAATAATATCTGTACAATCAAACCCAGAGTCAGGTCTCCCAAGCAAATTTTGTGTACTAGCAGCTGGTCATTGCTTTCTTCTTGCTGATGTTAAATCTTGTTATACTTGGGGATGAATCTTTATTTAATTTTTTAAACTAAATTGGGGATTCTCTTTTTGAAATTAGGGAGATTAATTGAATTATTGTGAGAGAGTTTATATAGTTGCCAGCACAGAGACTTCTCAATAGAAAAGTTTCCACTGACTTCATTAGGCAGCCGTCGGATTCCCTGCCTCTGGGCTCAGGGAGCAAGAAAAGCCACAAGCAGTCACTGGTGAAGAACTTGACAAAGCGACAGTTGATGTTGCTGTCACCAGGCTTGAAATAAAGCTACTGGGTACAATCCTCATCCCTGGGACAGCTTCCCATCATGGTCTATAAACTGGGAGACGTCAGTGGTCTGCCTCTTCAACAGCACCATCATTTCCAGGATACTCTGCTCCCTCAGTACCTAAGTTAAGCTTTTTGTGAAGCTTATCTAAAACTGTAGAACTTCTAACCTAAGACCCTTTATGTCTTTTGAAGTTGAAATCTATATAAATGTATATATTAATAGATAACACTGGATAGTTCCTTCCATCCCAAAGAATCCCAAAAGGCTGCAGAATAATCGCTCATCAGGGAACAGCTGCAAATCCAGGAAGTTAAAAATCAGTCAAATCATAAATCATGGTAAAATAAGACCGAAAAGATATTATTATTTATTCTACGTGTGTGCAAAACAGAAAAGACACATTGTGTGTGTTTTAGTCGTGTCCACAAAATCTATGTATATCTCGTGGTATTCATTATATTTACTTCATGAAAAGGAGGATCTGAGTTGATCCATGGAACAGTTGAACAGGAGTCTCCAGGGAGGGTAAATTTTTCAAACCTGAAATTTAGACCATTAAGCCTGCAGGCCGTGCACATTACACGTTGAAAAATGCTGTTCCTTCTTTGCTCTCTTCTGTGATTTTCCTAAGTATACATGTTATTAGGGAAACTTAGACAAATGTTGACTGTGTAAAGCAGATGGACTCCTCAGTTTTGTCATGTTGCTGTTCATATTCATTCCAGCAGTCCAAGGTACCTACTGAAATTGAGGATGTGCTTTGGGGCCAGTCGATGATAGGGTAGGATGAGGAGCTTTTGTGCTTGCAAGTCACCATTACCCAGATTTTCCAAGCACAATAGTAAAAGCATCTTGTGTAAGTAATGTTACAGTAACAAATTATATGTGAGATGGTGGATGAGCAATGTTTTTTTGTTCTGTCTGTGCACCTCCACAAATGTCTTTCGTTCTTTGCCCTCAGTGTAGCACTTAAAAATTTACATCACAGAGCGTTATGCAAGGTTTGCATTAGGAAAGGCTGGATATTTCTTCCCCAGCTACCATCTGGGTAATCTCACTGATCCTTCCGCAGATTCTAATTTATCAATGATAGATTATATGAATTTCAAGGCTAGGCAGTAGCAGAGGGAGATTTAGGGGTGGGAAGAATTTAAACATTATTGCATGCTATACATAGACCGGGTTTTGTAATATCAGAGAGAGAAGCAGAGGAGATTCAGCCAGTTAACCTAATAGCACAGCTGGTAAAACACTAGGGGGTCTGGGTTAAGACCTTAGCTAGGTCATTAGTTTCCATCTTCCCCAAAGCTATTCACATTGTGAAGAAGAGAAGCAGTCAGACAAATAAACAGTGAGGAGACTGGAAGATAGATATTAAAGCATAGTAAGAAAATACTTTTAAAGAAAAATAAAACAAATTCAGCACTTTTTCTTGAAGCAGAACATCGATCCTTTTGTGAAAAGGAGAAATACTGTAGTGATCTTTGCAGAAAGCCCCAGTTTCGCTACAGTGATGTTTTCCATAATTGCTGTTTCACATAAGCAAAGAAACATCCTTTGTTGAATGGGTGTGAAGAAATAAGGTGGCTGTTCTGCAGATGCCAACATGAAAATGAATCTTCCAGGTACCAAAGGGAAACCGTGTCACTTTTACTCTGGCCCAGAGAACTTCAGATGATTTCAGTGGCACCCTGATGGACTTGGAGATGACAGGCTTTTCTGTGGGCTGAAAAAAGAGCTCAATGTAGAAGTTAGATTTTTTTTTTTTAATGGTTAATGGGGAAACAATAAAGAACTTTCTCCTAAGAACTCTTTGAGGCTTTTTTAAATAAAAAAGATTGTGATTGGAGAAAGAAAGGAGGATTTTAAATTTTTTCTGTTAGCTTTTATAAGAATAAAAAGCATTATCAAGACTACTATCTGTCCTATTAGAGGCTAAAGAATAAGCCTCTTAATTTGTCCTATGTCAGTGGTCTCAGTACATTTTTTTATGCTCCTGTCCTTCAGTTGTCCAAGTTGCTTGTCAGCAGAAGTGTTTGCTTGGCGCCAGGGATATTAGCAATATCCTGGTGTTCTCAATACCTAAGTACTGCCCTTGTCATCTAACAGGTTCGTACCAGAGCCATCCAAAGACACTGTATTGGTGCAGTGCTGTAGCTTAGCTGTGCTAAATATGGGTCAGATCTTGTTTGCCATCTGTTTGTAAAGGTGTTTTATTTATTACTTCTTTCACCTGCCTATTGGGTGCACAGAAATGCGGAGAATTAGTATCATCTAAATGAGGTTGACACTGCAAGCTGATCTACTTATGCTCACCAACTCTGTAGAGTATATTACTAAGTTGAATGTTCTGTGTGTGACAAATGTAGGTTTCATATGTGCTGCCACCAGTCCAACTGAGCATGTTTTAGTAAAGCTGTCTTCTGGAAAGTGAGAGTAGGAGCTGAGGTATCCTGCATGTAAAGAAATCTTGTGCCTGCTTGCTCTAGAGGCCAGTTTTCATATGCCACCCACATGGTTTCACTTGGGTTGTATTCTGGTGCTTGGGTCAAACCTTCCCCAGTTTCTTCACAGCTGTTAGTTGTTTAAACTTGTATAAAATTTTTGTCTGCTTAGTTTTTTTCCAGTATCTAGATTTCTCTCACTGTGTCCTTCCTAATGTAGGTTTTTGGTAGCCCCTTAAGGGAGTATCATGGCATTCTCTGCCAGTGACAGTAAGCAGCTTATGGCCATGTAGTGCTGGCCTCTCATAAGCAATGGCACAACAGTATTTTCTTAGCTCCTGCAAGTCCATAAGCCACTCATCTCTAGGTCTGATGACACCATTTGAAGATGTTAGTTCCAGTACTGTCAACAGTCTCTGCAGATAACCTGGGTGCATATTTATGGTCCTGGTATCTCAGGCTTATGCAAGAGTAACCAACTGTATTGATTACTAAAACACCTCATTAATGTGTGAATCTTACTCTGTTGAATGTTTCCTTGCCGTGCTCTGAGGTGCTGACTGTGGACATGTTTAGCTGGGCAACATGGTTCACCAGTCCAAACACTTACTGAGCTGTCCTTGCCATTTGAGATGTGTGGGCTAGAGAGATTTTCAGTCTGATCTTCCTGAGCATCTTGCCATGCTAACAGGTTGCCAAATTTTATTATATCCACTGCACAGAGTAGTAGTTTTGTTTGTTTAGCTTTACCCTGTCACTTCTTGTCTCAGTATTGTTTACCCATGGACGAGCTCCATTTGGGAGTCACCGCTTTAGATCTATCTCAATTCTGTTGTATTCTCTGGTGAAAATCCTGAGATAGTGAATACAACCCAAACGGCTGTCTGCGGAAGGAAAGTCTGCCAAAAACTGTCATGGGTGTGCAAACATTTGCTGTTTTTTCCCAAGGGTACTGGCCAGTGCCTTGCTAACGTACCAGGCAGCGGAAATTTGTGTGATTCTCCCCATGCACAAGGTAGTGGAAAATACCTCTTCTCACATGTTTATCTTTTTTACCTGATTTGTAAGTAGAGAATTTTACATTATTTTTCTCTAATTATTTGATGATTAGTGAATGCATCCAATCTCTTTCTGCTTTTCTCATTCCGTGGTTTTCCGAGTAATAAGCCAATCTAGCCCCTTCTTTAGCTTCTGCCCTTGAGCAAGGGGAACTTCCTTATTCCTTACTCAGAAGAGTACCTCAGTTGTTTTGGTCCCATGCTCTGTCAGTAAGTATGCCTCTCTAGAAAGAGTGATAGCCTGATGTATTTTTTCTTACGTAAGTCCTTTTTTACAAAGTAGCATTGCAAGTTTTATCTTTCCTCATTTTTTATTTATCAAATGTGTAATTTAATAATGATCTGCTATCACTGTAAACTCCAAGGTTTTTCTGATCTTAAAATGAGTAAGTGTTCCATGTGTTTTCAGGTTTAATTCATTCATGAAAATTGATGCAGCATTCCTGGCTAAATCAAAAGACCTCTCACTGACCATGGGTTAAGTGTGTGCCAGCAGGCGATTGCTGTCCATCAGCTGATAGGCAGTAACTTGTTACTTTGCAGTCATTTCCTTTGTGTTTGAGCTCTTGCTTTCCTGGAAAGGTGGTTTGGGATTTTTTTTCCACATTCAAGCCAAGACTTTAGAATATCAAAAGAATCCATCTGAGATTTTACAGCAACACCCAGCACATTCAGTGCGTGTCTTTCGTGGTTAGTGCTAAGGAGATACAGCATGCAAGAAACAAATGATTTTGTATTGGTCAGTGTGCAAATATAATTAAGACAACCTTAGTGCATGATTTTGTGAAGCTTTAGTAATTTACTGGTGTTAGTCTGTTTTGTGTATGCATATGCATAAGGGGAAAAACAGGATTTTAAATGTTTTTACAAAGGCATCATAAATGGTATTACCTATATGATGTACGTTACCAGATGTTAGTACTGTGCAGGACAACAGAAGCTTCGTTTTTGTCTTTTCCTTTATCAAAGGAGCAGAAACACTTCTATCATAAGCATTGCCCATTTTATATTTTTCTCTATATTTTGCTGAAAAAGAAGAAGAAAAATATGCTGCTACCTGGCCAGTTTTAAACCTTGTATGGGTTTTTATTATAGTTACAATCTGCGAATTGTTAATAATATGCTACTGTTTCATTTAGAACTAAAAAAATTCAAAGATGGTGCTACAGTGTTAAATTGGGTTGTAATAAAAACAACCATTCTTTAGGAACGTAAATGTAGTATAAGAAAATAACTAAAAAGGAAGAGAGCATTTCCGACAGACTCACTGTATTCAGTTGCTCCTGAAATAGCTTAGTTTGCCAAAATCCACTTAACTGTTTTTTCGGTAAGTAATCCCTTGTTGTGGTGGAAAGTAAAGCATCATCTGTACCTCTTTTATCACTAATGCTAAAGGAAAGGAGTAGATTTGTTCACTGATGAGCATGTTACTGTTGCAATTTTTAATGTCTTAGCTTGTAGCTTGCTGTTAGCAGTTTATTTAAGAGACAAAACCAGCACCTTGTTGTCACAGAGGTGTTGATGTGTCAGATGCACTCTGGCTGTTAAATCACTCCACTGTCTTTACTCCAGGGCAGCCCTAATGTAATCCTACTTCCCGTCTTTACAAAAGCAAACTTTATCCTAGATCTAATTTTCTGGAAAGAAAATTTATTTCTTTTTGTATCAGTTATAAAATGAAGTTAAACACTAGGGAAAATGTGTGTAAATAAGGAAAAATGAATGTATGCCAGCTGCTCCATTTCATTTCTTATAAGATTTCTGGAATTGATGTTGTTTTCTCTTTATGATGCAGGAATGTTAAAGCCTTGACCAGGAACCCCATTTCTAAGACATCTGAGCATTCTGCAAATGCTTGAAACACTTCAAACTCATGCACTGATCTCTGAACATGCACTATGCTCTCTCAGAGCTAGGAAGAGTATAGACTCCTCTTCGTTGTAATGCAGTCAAGATCACAGCAGGGTCTTGATCTTACCTTCTCCTCCACATAGCATCTATAGCTGAAATGACTCCCCTGCTCTCTGAAAGGGAGTTGGAGCATGCCCTACTTTAAGGTCATGCTTCAACATACTGTACAGTGATAGATGATAATATGGCACAAATATTCTCCCTGAGTTTCAGGCTTCCTTTTCCTTAATTCTTTACCTTTCCATGCTCAAGAGAAGATGGCAAAGCCAATCTCAATTGAGAAGGATCTCACACCCTCTGGGATGAAGAAACTTACACCTCACGTCAAATGCTGTTAAGGAGTCTGTTCTGTTCTTGCTCTGTTAATCAACATCCCTGCAAACTAAGGCCAGAGTGTGAGTTTGAGTAGCACCACAAGTTAACTCTGCTGACGAATTACTGGCATCCCCACAACATGGGTTTGGCTGGTGCTTTTGAGCACTCCCTGAGCCACAACTCACATGGATAAGGCAGCACAAGGGGCTGCGTTCGGAAGTCATACAGATAGGACTACCAGGATTGAGTGGGAAGGTTTAGCTGGATGGACATGAATGTGCCACATGGTTCTCCAAGCCCAGGAATGGTCCTGGCATGTTTTATTTATGACTGTACACATAGCCACACAGTCCATTCCACAGCATTAGAAAAGGATTAGGAGAAGTTTCCTGAAGAAGAGATCATTTGGGTGGAAACATTTATTTCACTTATTACTCTACTCCCCTGGCTAAAACTGGTGGTGTTCTTGTTCTTCATTAGGCATTAGTCCATGTTCTCCATTAGATTCAACAACCAGCAGTCTCTCTTCATCACTACTGGAAATCACTACAGGCTATACAAATGATAGCTTTCAATGTGTCATCCATCCTTGTGGTGTTAAGAAAAGTACTGCCTGTGATAATAACTGGGCTGAAAAACCTTTAGCACTAGCACAATGTTTGGAAAGTTTTCTTGTACAGGTGATGAGGCCCACGGTGAACAGAAAACCCTCACTTCTGTACTAGATACTACTATCTTTATAACAAAAAACTTGATGTGACCAGTACAGAATTTTTCTTCTAAATGGATCCCGTGAGTGCCATACATACGGTGTACGTGTGCCGGGAATGCGAACGTTTATCTCATACAGATACACGATTGTATTAGGTTTCTGAATCAGTTTCAGCACTGTCAGCAAAAGATACCGGCTTTGTAATAAGGTTTGTGTGCATAGTGGAGCTATTTTAGAAATCAAGGGGTCTGTTTCAAAATAAAACTAAGTGGAGAAGGTCGTATGAGCTTCCTTTGCACAAGCGTGGAGTTTTCCAATCAGACCAAATGGCAGTTTCCAAGCCACCACTTCACCCTCTGTTCTTTGCCATGCCAGGCTCTGAGTTTACAGTTCAGGTGTGATCAAATCCCTTGTCTAGGGGCTTGCACAAAGATCAGGAAAACATACTCTGTCAAACGCTGCAGTTGGTAGTTTTAGCATGTTACGAGTTGAGCTGTTCCTCGCACAAAAGGACTGGGCACAAGGGGGTGCAGGATCATCTCAGCTCCTGTTTTTTATCCTTATGACCTGTGGCATTGAGCTGCTTGTCTCTCTGACAGGGATTTAGCGGATGGGTAAGTATGCCATATAGCAAGGGTTTGTGGAGGGCTCAAAAACTGCTTACAGGTGTTTGGACTTAAAGCCTGATCTCTGGTAAAGTACACACCACCTTTAATTTCTACATCACGGAATCTGTCCCCTTTGTCACCAGTGAGCAAACAGGAAGGCTGACCCACAGGAAGTTTAGGAGGTTGTTCACCCAGTGTCACCTACTGTGTCAGTGACAGCAGTGCTAGGATGAGAAGCTTACTCTTTTGAGTTCAGTACGTGCTGGCTGGGGCTCTGGTCCCCACATTGAAACCCCTGAGGGCAGCTGCCTGGCTGTGGGAGCTTTAGCACCTGCGTATTTTCAGTTGTGAGTTTGATCACATATCTCTGTGTGGCTCAGAAAAAATTACCACTCTTCATTAACTGGGTCTGTGTGATGTGTGATACTAACCTATGGGAGGGTAACCTGGCCCTTCAGGAGAGTCATTCTTCAGCCACCTCTCCTCCTCCTGTCACCCATTTCTGTCTGTCTTCACAACTTGTCTTTGCCTCTCTCTTCGTTTTCTCCTTCTTTCCTTCCCTTCAGCAGCTTCCAGTTCTCCACTCATTGTCAGGGGGTTTTGCTCTTACCTTTCCTCTGTTCCCTCCCTCATGTAAAGAAAGGTGTAACTAAGGATGCCAGGCCAGGTGTCTTTTGCTTTTCAACTTCACACCTCCTCACACCACTAAAATTAATGGAAGGGAGTGGAAACAGACACCTTTCATAAATAATGCTTCAGCTCTCTGTGGCCTCCGAGCGCAGGTGCCTGATCTAGTTGCAGGATGGGCCAAAGTGCAGACTTGCTCATGCATGTTCACCCACTTGGCAGCAGCAAACCGTGTCTCCTGCCTCACCGGGCATGGGTCAGCTGCTGGCAGCACAGCCAACAGTGGCCTTCAGTGCCTCACAGAGAAATGCGAAAATGAAATGTAACGTGCAAGCAGAACAGAAGAGAAAGCGTGTTTCCTCCACAGATAAGGAAAAATATCCTTGCTGTCCCCTCAACACATCCTCTTCAACACTGAAAGCAGCACTAAAACCGTTCAGGGTAAAGCGTGAGAAAACCAGCATCCCTGCACAGACATTAATTTCATGGGCAGCATTGAAGGATTTTTCCCAGTTTGAGAAAACTTAAAAAACCCTGACACAAAACACTCCTCTCATTTAATAGGCTTAGTTCTGTTCCTTTTTATGAAGCTTCTGGATTGTATAGCATTTGACTAGGTCTCTTGCTGCAGCTTTTGAACCTTAAATTAAATTGGGATTCATCAATACATTTGCAAAAGGAGAAAAAAAGAGAATGCAATACAGGTGTGCTGGCAATAGAACAGAAGAAGGACCTACACAACTACATACCAAAACTACTATTTTTTTCTGGCTGGTATGACTAGTCTTCACATAAAGGGAAGTTTTAGCTCTGGAGAGTTTGTGAGCGATAGGAGTATTTACAATGGATTTCTATATGCTGGAATTAATGCATTTTGATAGCAACATGTAATTTTGGAAGGGAGGATACTCCCACCATAAGTCATCAGGCAGATCCCCTACTACTTACTAGGTAATGCAAATAATTGCCTTTTTTTTTTTTTTCCCCTAAAGATGTGCTTCATTTTAAAATTAGCAGCAATTTGTAACTAAGCAAAAGTTACAAGTAAAAGTTTCTGAACCTTGTGTACAGGTTGGGTTGTTGAGATGGCTTTGCTGACTTGGAGGTGCATTTGTTTCTGTTTCATATGAGCAGTAGCAGCTTTCTGGACATTTTTAGTCTGAAAATACCTAAAGAGGGTTAGTGTTTTTTAATGTCAAAGACTTCTTAAATAAAGAACAGTTACCTGAATATTAATTTTTGCTTTGGCGCTTTTTTCCCTTTAGGTTTTATGGCAGGCATTCAGAGGAACCCCCAAATGTCACAGTATGGACCTCAGCAAACTGGACCTTCCATGTCACCACACCCATCACCTGGAGGCCAAGTGCATCCTGGAATCAGTAGCTTTCAGCAGAGTAATTCAAGTGGTACTTACGGGCCTCAGATGAGCCAGTATGGACCACAAGGTAAAAGGCTTGCTGGTAATACACATGGTAGTTTATATATACATATATATAAAAGTATATATATGTATTGTATTTGTAGGTAGGTATGTGATTTCTTAAAAACAAAACAAACAAAAAAACCCACAACACTGTCCCTAAAAAAAAAACCCTAAAACAAAACTGTCATCCGGCAGTGGAGCTGCACCGTGTGGAAGAAGATGCTTCTGTTATTAGCCCCTTTCTCTGTATAAAAATAGTGACCTTAAATTGGGCGAGGAAATGATGAATCTGTTGTATTGCAAGGGCCATTTGTTTAAGAGGCTAAGCATGTCATCTCTGCAATGAGGCTGCATTTGACCAAGCATGGGATAAGGGTCACGCCACTGATCCCAAAATAGAACTTCTTTTCTTAGATTAAATCCAGTGAAGGCCAATACAAAATCGTGTGCTGACTGTGAGGGTTGAAGTCTTCTAGTAAGCGTAATAATACAATGGCTACTGTGGAAATATGATATTGAGCTCTAATGCATACAGTTTGTGAATCTTAACTAACCCTACAGACTGAGATAGTTCCTTTTATTTTGCTTGTTAGACAGAATTGTTGGAGGATTAAATCAAAAATAGAATACACAGTTTCTGCCCCTGGACAACCTTGAACTTGTCTACTGTTTTGCCTTTAATGGATAACCTTTATAAAATATGCATCTGTTTATAGGTTTAGTGAAGTTGAAGTCAAGCCAAAGGATATATAAGGGGCAGTATTTTCTTCAGAGGTACATGAAGAAGCTTTTCTTTGCCAGTAAAAAAATAGTAGTTCAGTGCTAACTACTGTTGCTTTCTTACTTAAAATCCTCAAAAAGGACTGGACCCAGAAGTTGGAAATTCTGTAAGGGCTTTATGGCTTGCCCATGCTAGCAAGGATGGTTACTTTAGTCTCCAGAGTTTTCTGAGAACGAGTTCTGATGTTTGTTTGCAGGGAGCTCTACTGCCCTGCACAATGTTCCTTTCTGTTTCATCTCTGGGTAGCGTTTGTTGTAGTGTTCTGAGCACAGGGCTACAAGCCAAGATTTCCCGGTTTCTAATTTTGGCTCTGCCTTTTACATCATCTTTCAACATGGGCAAGTAGATTCATTTCTCTGCTTCGCTTTCCTTGACTGTAAAATGGGGCTAGTAACGCCTTAGAGCCATGTGTGAAGATTAATTACCTAACTCCAGTTGACTGGTGCTTTCCTTTTATTTGGAAGGCATTTTGAGGCCATAAAATGCTGTCCAAGTGCTTATTTTTATCTGCACAGTGAGCGGCTAGCTTAACTGGTAAAAATCCAGTGGATTTATGATGTGATATCCTGTCTTCCAGCTGTACCGCTGCTGCTGAGATTCCGAACCATGGGAATAGTGGGTGTCAAGTGCAGTAAAACATTAGCCGTCCACACTGATTGAATGGAAAGGGTTTTGTACTAAATCAATGCATTTAAGTAACATGCCGAATACTACTTTCTTTTTTGCTTGAGTTCAGCAGTTCTTTTCCTCCCTCTGTAGATGAAAGTGCCTATGTAATGATTTTATGGGTCGTGGTCAGGAAGAAACATCTATTAAAAAGTGAACTTGAGGGGCAGGAAGAAAATGAGCATCATTGTCATTAACAGGCTGTTTCAGAAGGGTTTGGTGAGCAGTGCGATGGATGAAAAGCGTGTTCTTCTGCCAGCTCTTGGAGAATACTGGTGATCCTGTGCACTGGTCATCATAAAATTAGGGCCTTGCAGACTTTCAGCTCTACAGGTAGCAATTAGAGAAGAAGGATGCTACATTTTCACCAGGCTAATGTGACCATTAATAAAATCTGGGGATGAAGATGATGATATTTCAAAGTCATGTATTTACCTGGATTTCAGTTTTTAAATAGCTTTCTTCATTTTTAATGAAAGCAATCTGTAATTGCAACTCTTAACATACCCTCTTACAAAGCACAATTATATGCCAGCAATGATGAATATATAATAACGTTACCCCATTTACCTTTTATTACCAGAATAACAAATACATTAAAAATTATCTGGGTTGCAACCAAGTTCTTAAATTATTAAATTAAAATAATTCTCAAGGATTTTATTTGCTTTCTGTGTTTTGTTCACAGTGACCTTCTGCCAGAATATTGTTAAGCACAGGCTGAGTTTGACAGGACTACTTGTATTTTTATATACATGTCAGAGCATTCTGTGACACTGAGCTTTTAGTTTGAATGCTAGATTCCACTATGTTCCGTCATGAAAACCGTTGCTCAAGGCTAGTGTCCTTTCTCTACAGTGGAATTGCACACCATAATAAAGACTACACCACTAAGTTTGGATTGGAGGAGTTAGTCCCCAGTTCATGAGAGCAGAATGATCCATTTCATGCATATGGTTGATTTATTTGTTTTTCATGTGTTTACATGACACTTAGATCTATAATAAGAGTAGAATATATTTTCCCAGGAAGCAATTCTGTACTGGGGACCTAGTCCAATCCTGTGAAACCATTCCCTACAAAAATAAAAAATGGCTTTGGCTCCACACTTCTGTGTGTCTGTGATACAGCATGCAGTTACAGAACATTAGTTTTAATTTTGTATTAAACCCCGGTATTTGCCTGTCCCCAAATAAAAAAAAATAAAAAAAAAAAAGGCAGAGAGAAAATGGAAGTTGTTACTGAAAGAAGCAATCTCTTTGGTTTGTATTTGGACAACATCTAGCTTAGGGGCTAATGAAGCTCTGGTCTGTGACCCAGGCATCAAACTGCTGCCACAGCAAAATGTCCTTTAAATGCACTCTGGAGAGCAGTCAGATGCTGTAGTCAGTTTGGTGTTTTAAGACTGGGGAAGAGAAAAACTTCCTGTGGATTAGTAAAACATGTCAGAAATGCATCCTGTCTCCCTAACTTTTCCTACTTTTTTTTCAGCAGAAAAACTGTTCTGTTTGGGTATAACAAAGAGAGAAACCACAACCCCAGAACTTCACAGTAAGTTAACCCCCTTTTGTTTGTGGTGAAGTAATATGATTTGTGCTTTGTAACTTTTAATGTTGGACTCATTTCACAAAAGCACTTTGCTACCTAGGTCCCACTGATTTTAATTGTAGGTTTTAATTGAAGTGGTAGCATCTTAAGCATGAGATGCCCTAAATATCTCAACCCACATATATGGAGTTAAGACTTAAATATCCATTGTATCTACTGAAGTCTTCTAGGTAAAATAATTTTGGTGGAATTCAGAACAATGCATTTAAATGTTCTATACGAGAAAAACTTGATGGTTAAGTGCACGTGTAAAAAATTCTAAAATGACATTAAGATGCTATTTTTAATATTGTGAATCTGACCCATTCCTGTAGAGAGCAAAACTAACAGGTAGTTCTCAAATTTCCTTCTTTTCAACTTGCCTAGAAGTGGCAAGATATCAGTGTACTTTGTTCAGCAAACCTGGACAAAGTGGACCAGAGTTTCATCAGGAAATATGAACATCTGTCTTTGGCAGGTTGTTACTAGGCTTTTTTATATTTTATCTTCATTACACTTTTTTTTTTTTTTCCCCCAGTTCCAGTTACTGCTTTGTTTTTTCTCATGCATTTGAGGTGTCATCTCTCTGGGTACAGTTCTGCTCTGCCAAGGGGGAGCTGGAATCAAAAATCCCTCGGATATGGAGGGGAGGAGTTGTTCAGTAGTATTGTACAGCCGCTGTTGCCAGGCTTGTACCCACTTGAAAAGTGTGGGCTTTTGGACTTGGCTGCCTGACACGTCCAGCTGATGTGGGCTGGCCTAGCATCTGCTGCATTCATTGTGTTTAATGCTGCATCCATCTGCTTTCTGTCAAAGCCACTGCCAACAAATTACTAATCTATTAGAGAAACATGGAAATAAGATTGCACTCCTCATTCCTGGCAATTCCTCTTGTATTTTGCTTGGCTTTTATTTTGTCCTTTTTTTTTTTTTTGTGGTCTGGGAAAGGTATAAGAATAGCTAGTACTTGAAGTATTGAGGAAATGCTGAGGGGAAAAAGAAACATGGAAAAAACATTGAAACTTGTTTTCCTTACTGAAAAGATACCACTTCCCTGTGCTCTTGGATGTGTATCCCTGGAGATGAATCATTAGGAGCTATTTTAACCAAGCCACATATTTTTATGGAGAAGATTCCACTGTTTTTTCAGTGTTGTGCTGACGCTGGAGAAGCCAAAGCATGAAAGAAGAGATTCTTTGTCCCAATTCAGAATAGCATCAAAACAGCAATAGTATTTAGCATTGGTGTTTGCTCCTCCAAGCATGCTGCTGAATCGTACTTTGTAGACCCTAAATGACAAAACAAATTGGCTTTATGTAAATTGGACTGACAGTAGCTCCCAGTGATTATGGATATCAAGTCTGCTAGTCTAGGGAGGGAATTTATTTCACTTTGGGAAGCAGTGTTGCTAATAGCACGTACATAAAATGTGTTAACTGGCTGTGTGTAATCTTTGAGTGCACATACGCACTATCTTGCTGCATTACGTTTTTCTTGCACAAAGCAACTGGAAAACCAGGGCAACACCCAAGTTGTGTGTTACACCTTTAACTCTAAGCAGAGCAGCGTGAAACTAGTCAACCCTTCAGTTTGTGGTCACATACATTGAACCAGATGTGTAGTCTCAGCAACCAAAACTCTGGCTAGGGGTGATGGCTCACTGAACAGAAAAGAGTCAGCTGGCAGCAGCCAAGCCTAGAGGAGGAGAAGCGACAGGGCAATCTAAAGTCAGCACAAAGCTGAATCTGGAGTCTTTCATCTCTGTTGAACCACAGATTGGGGATATTTTTGTGAAGCTCCTTAGGCAGAAACTTGGTTTCTGAAACAGAAGAAAACTGCTGCTTCATTTCCTTGTGAAGCATAGGTCACATGTGTTCTTGCTGAGGAGAACTTGCAGCAGAGTGAGTTGGTTACTGGGTGGGGAGGAGAGGAGGATTAGCCAAAGCACAGCAGCAGGACAGTATGAATTAATTATGTGTGCATTCAAATGATGGATGAATATATTTATTTTAAATACAAACAGGAGTTGCATGCCACCAACTACACTGCCTGGTAGCTGAGGCTTGGGGAGAGATGTGGCTGATCTCCATGTTCAGAGGAAGACTCCAAGGGCTGCTGCCTTTGAACGACCGTGGGAATATCTGAGAGTAGTCAGGAAACTGCTCTGTGGCATCCCACAGGGAGGGAACGGGTCGCGTTTCTACTAATCTGGATGAGATGGAATAAAGACAAGTCAAAACTGATGACTGAAGTAGTGTAATATGATCCGTTTCCTAAAATATTTCTCTATCATATCTTTACTTTTTTTTTTCCTCTTTCTCATGCTGCTTGGGTTTGTTTCTAACACTGAATAGTGTACACTCTCTTCTTGAGCTTTCAACATGATAGGGAAGTCAGCACTCAAATGAGTTAGGCTGCTGCAAGCGGAGCAGTTTGCTCCAGTGACAACACAGATTGGGGTCAGCCACATTTTCATGCCGTTGTTCATAAGGCACCTGTTCATATTAGCATCTTTGTACTATTGCTGATTATTCCGGTAATACTAGTTTTCCCAGAGGAGGTATGCTGTAAGGTACCACCCCTTCTGCTGGCATAAGTCAAACTTCGAACTTACAGGAAGGTAGGGCAGGGCAGGAAGGAGCAGAAATATTTCTCGGGGGCCAGCACCCATCCCCACTGGTCCACGCCAAAGCACACAAACAGGCAGAGTGGTTAGGAGCAAGAAGCCGGTGAGAATAACCTGTTGCTGAAATTACAGGAAGATGAAGAGTGAGAACATGAAATTACAAAAATAAGATGATCTCTTGAGCTTATGTAATGGGTTTCTTACATGCCATGTATCTTTACTGCATAAGGCGGTTTTGTACTCTGTGCTATGTTGTTAACCCTCTGGAGGCTGTGTTTTTCTGTATTTCCTCTCATCCCGTGACATACATTAGGCAGAAAATGTTTAAGGGTACATGCAAATCAGGTTCATAGGGTCATTCAGGTTGGAGGGGTGCTCAGGAGTTGTTCTTTGCTGACTTTGTATTCAAATCAGGGTCAGACAGAAGATCAGAGCAGGTTACTCATGGCATTGGCATTATCCAGCCGGGTCTTGAAAATCTCCAGGGAGGGAGTCTGCATAAACTCCTTGGGCAGCTCATTCCACTGTTTGTGCTCATGGCGAAAAAGTTATTCTGACTTTGAGGCCAACAGGGTTCACTTTAGTTCACATGTGTAAGTTCTGCAGCTGCTAACTTCCTCAATAGATACATTTGCTCAAAAGTTTAATGCTTTTCTCTGTGCTTTTTATCATTTTGTTCAGGAAACTACTCGAGACCACCAACATACAGCGGCGTGCCCAACACAAGTTACAGCGGCCCAGGACCCGGCATGGGTATAAATGCCAACAGTCAGATGCATGGACAGGGGCCAAGCCAGCCCTGTGGTACCATGCCCCTGGGACGGATGCCATCAGCTGGGATGCAGAGCAGACCATTTCCTGGAAACATGAGCAGTATGACCCCCAATTCTCCTGGCATGTCTCAGCAGGGAGGCCCTGGGATGGGCCCACCCATGCCAACTGTGAACCGTAAGGCACAGGAGGCGGCTGCTGCAGTGATGCAGGCTGCTGCAAACTCCGCTCAGAGCAGGTATGCATCCAGGTGAAAGGAGTTTAAATGAGTAGGAATGCTTTTTTTGTCATTTCAGAAGTAACAGCACTGTAGAGGTGTCAGCATATGCATTTATACATGTTCTATCAGTGTCCTTATCTCTGGGAGGAGATAAGGTGTGGGAAGAATGCTTTTCCTTCAGTGTAAGGGGAAAGCATGCTGTCGTGTGTTTAAATTATCCTCTCAAAAAGCAGCTGTGACAGTGGAGATGATGACCGCTTCCAGTTTGGTTCTTGGCATTGTAAGCTTTAGGAAAAGGCACAGGGTTGCAGTGAATTAGGAGTTGAAGACAACCCCTCTGCAACTTAAAATTTATTAGCTGGATATATATTTTCTGTCTCCAACAGGGAGAGGGCCAATGTGTCCTTGGCTACTTGCCCCTGCCAGAGAGTAGGGAAGCTGATGAAGCTGCCCATCAACTCTTGCATTTACTGTGAGCAGCAGTGCTAATGGCAGTTCTCTTCTATGGTATGGCATGCAGAGGGGAAGAGAAGGGTAGGCTGAGAGGAGCAGCTGGAGGGGAAAGACAGAAGGAGGCCTAAAAGCAATCTGTAGTTACCTGGAGTCGATAACTGCCACTTACGCATCCATAAGAGAGAACTTGTACACAGGATTGTAGAGGTTGGAGCCATCATCTGTCATCTTGTTTCCTTTGGGCACCATAACTGCATGTTGTCATTTGTGTATGGATTTTGGCAAAGACACTTTTCTGTCCATGGTTATTCTTAAGATGCCTGAATACTTGCAATGAAATCATATTTTCTGGGAAATTTTTTAGATGAAGTAATTACCACATTTCTCTGGGCTTAAATAACTCCTGATGTGTTTATTATCTTGATCTGTTACAAGAAGTTCGATTACATTTGAAAATTACACAAAGCTGCTTACACTGTTCTGGTGAGCATGTTTGTGTGTATATATTAAGCATCTTGCATTTATCGATGCATATGCATTCACAGATGCATGTGTATGCATACAGGTATTTACCATTCAGGACCAGTGTTTGGGGACAGTAGAGTTGCTCGAATTCCAAGACAGAATGTAAAACTAGAAATAGGAAGCTAATGTGTCCCTGTTGCATTTTTGTTTTGTGAGGTTGTAAAGCAGGTGGCTTAAGGTGATAAGCAGTA
Organism: Nestor notabilis; assembly: GCF_000696875.1. Lineage (NCBI taxonomy): Eukaryota > Metazoa > Chordata > Aves > Psittaciformes > Psittacidae > Nestor > Nestor notabilis. The sequence goes on along the minus strand of NW_009927676.1, from coordinate 4,507 downwards.
ACAAACTTTTGAAACAGTAACAGTAAATGTAGTGTACTTCATGTTCTTGTTCAGTAAAATAGAACCATACTTCCTTAAAATAGACGGTACTCCAGCACATACCTATGAACCAGCATTCTCTTGCTTGTGTTGGTTGTTTAAACAGACCTGTCTAGTAGGATTTACAAAAGTCTGCTTCTGTCTGTCTGGTTTAGGCTATAAACTGATAGGACAGGCACAAAGGAATCAATGGACCATCACTGCACCTGCAGGAACACTTTCTTTATAATCGTAATAAAAGGAAAAGCTTATGTTTATTGGTCTTGACAGCAAGAAAAGACTTCGTGTTAAGTGGAATGTATTTAGTTTTGATTCAACTTACACTTTGGGCATAGTGTGTGGCGTTTGATCAAAAACTAGGTTAAATGATTACCACTTCATCTCACACCTTCCTCCCAAGTCAGTTTTGTAACACTGCTTTTGGTTTCTAGCTTTGCCTGGGCAAAACTGCAGCATTTCAGAGCCTTTCCATTGCATACTGCCCATTCCAGTGCTCCAGCACCTGCGGAACGGCTGAGCAGTCATCAAATCTCTATTGCAAATACTGGCAGAAGGGCTATTTGTAAACCGCAAATTGAGAGAAACCTGTCACACCCCTCTGATGCTGGGGGGCTGCAAGCATACTGTTTTCCTCTTTGATCTCAAGTCAGCTGTAGGGGAGAAAGCGTAATGGCTTTTGGCTATTCCTGCAAGTCCTCCATACTTGCATAGGGAAGGAATGTACTTGCCAGTGATTCATACTTGTGATACAGAACAAATCCAGCGGCTGTTCTTTTGGTCTGCTTTAGGCCACCATACATTAGGTCGCCTGCTTATCCCAGCCAGTCTGGAGCTGGCAGATGCCCCATGTTTTCTTCACAGCACCCCAACTATGGCAGCGCTCAGGCTCCCTTGATGCACCAGCCTGACCAGTATGGGTAGGTAGCAATGTAAACTAGACCTTGTCGGGGTTTTTTGTTTATGAACATGCCACCTGGCTGCTGAAGGAATATAAAAATTGTGTGAAATATACACAAATACTTGCATCATAGAGGAGATTGAAGGTTTTTGTCTTCTTTTTACTAATGCCACTGTTACAGTATGGTAAAAATCTGCACTTCACTCACTTCCATACCTGCTTGGCTTTTGGATTGGCTTTATTTCCTGCCTGAGTGGGAAATGAAGAACTTCATCATTGAGAAGGAATCATCCCTCCTCCCCCTTTCACAGGCATTGTCTTTCTCCCCTCATTGGTGCCGTACAACCCCATTGTCTTGACTTGGTGCTGGTATTGTTGTTGCTGCCTGGGCAGTGAGCTGCAACCCCCAAAGTATGCTCCCTTTCTGAGAGGTGGTGTACTGCAGGTATGATGTCAGGATTTCTTAATGAGATCTTCAAGAAAGTTCCTTTACACTGTAGTTGAGCATGCACATGTTTGAAAATTTTCAGTTAGTTGCTAGAATAATTTTTAGGAGCACCAAGTATCCAGTGCAAAACATTCACCTGAAATGCAGCTACTCTTTTCTCACCAGTCCTTCACACTGTGATTTCTGTAATATCATAAGTAAAAGCACTGGGAGAAAGTATCTACAGTGGCTCCCAGCCTGTTTCTCCCTTACTATGAAGTCCAGCTTCACCTGAGATTCAGGTTTCATGGATTTCCCTGCCATCACATTATTTCAGTTGTTACCTCCAAAGAAAACCTATAATACCCAAATTACTGCTGCCTTCATGGTTATTAACTAGTTTTAATTACCAGTTTTCTCTAGGTGCTTTTGTTTGGATTTTTTCCATATTAACTTCATTTACACACGTGCATATGAAAAAGTATGAAGCAAACAAAAAAAATAGAATGCACGTCTACTGGTTCTCTTGTTCAAAAAGCAAAAATTACTGAAATTGGAGAACACTTGCACCATACTGTTTCATCTGACTGGAAGGACATTCAGTCTTACATGCCACAGTGCATGAATAGTGTCCAGCCTTTTTCTTTGAATGTGTTGCGTTTCTAAGATTCTGCTGTGGGGTTCAAAATCTGTTGGATTCTCTGTAGAACTACAAAGAATATGAAATGGTTGTGTTAGAGTCATGATTACACAGCAGTATTTCTGTACAAGTTGGTTGTGATCCCCTTCAAGGTCAATTTGTTGAATCAGTAACCAAGTGTCAATAAGGGATAGAAATTTATCTTCAGCTGTTAATCCACAGGATCTATCCTTTACCAGCTCTGAAGTCTCATTTAGACATAGAAAGCTGGTTTGCCTCTGCCTTGCCAAGCCATACTAAGCAGCTGTGTAAAATGAAATTTAAATGGCATACATCAGAATAAAATCACTTCCACTGGGGCAGAAAATCAATGTTCGTTAACCAGGGCTGGATGATCAAGATCTGAGTGTCAGCCAGTTATACCTAGGTATCATCCTCAGTGCAGACCACCACCCTTTTAATTAAAGAAAATAAAATCATATAAATAAAAGTGTGGCTGTGGAAGATACTAGGTTCGCACTGTTTGACTTAGCCTTTGACCTCTCCTTGGGGTCTGCTCTACCTTAAGCTTAAATTAGTTTCTACAGCTACGTAGTATCTTCCCTGTAACCTAAAATCTTAAGATGTTCTAGTCTGTCTTGTGCACGCAGGCCAGTGTTTCACAGATGATATGTAGTATGTCACACTAAAGAAAATAAAGGTGTTTTTAAGACCTCTTCATTAAACTATCACTATTTGTGGTTTCAGGCTACCCAGGATGTTTAAGCTGGTTCTGGCTAACAGTTTACAGCAGGCAATGCTAAATTTCTCTCTAATACCTTGTATAGTAATTCCCCTTCCATTCAGGAAGGCAGTATGAAGGAACCGCAAAACCATGTTTTCCTTTTTATATCTGTCTTGGTCTCGGCACACGCATTGACTGGTAAGGACTGTATGTTGAAGACCTAAGATAGCCGCTGCTAGATTCTGCTCGTGAAGGTTAGAACCCAGTGGAGGCCTCTGAGGACCAGGTGGCTCCAAAAAAGAACAAGTCTTTTATCACACTGTAGTTCTTACAACACTAAAAGTGATAGGTGAGTGTGTGCACTGCAACGCAGTCATCCTGCAGTAAAAGCAAACAATTTAAGCAAATGAGGTAGCATTTTCCTCGTTGATATGAGAGGCAGCAGATTTAGCCAGTATCTTCTAGTACCAGCCAGTTTTGGGTTCCTCAGTTCGTAGATGCCCAGCTTGAAACTTCTTAGGGCAATGTTTCACTATCTGTGAGCTTTTGTTTCCTACAGCAAGTGTCCAGTATACACTTTTGAAAATTAATTATTAGGTTGACACCTGAAGTCAGTGGATGTTTTTGGAGCCAGATGCTCATCATCATCATCATTTTCAGCATCTGTCATGCTCGCAGTGAGTGTCATTCTGAGCATGTTATCTTAGCTGTTGAAGGTGTGACTGTAGTATCTGGAAAGACAGAAACGTAGTTGTGTAATAGCTGGCTTATATACTGTTAGCAGCATGGCCTTAGGAAGACATAGTTTAGTAGTACATGGTTGAAAAGTACACATCCAACTGAATGCTAAAATGAGCCTCTGGGTGGTGTAACTACAGTTATCGATACCTGAACTAATTACTGTA
>NW_009927676.1:0-843 GCF_000696875.1 Nestor notabilis | reverse complement strand
CCTACACGAGGAGCAATTGTGTCTTTGAAGGCAGCGTCTTTGACCTCGGTGTACTGTACCTTCATATGATTCTCGGAATTGCATGTTGCAGTTTTGTAAATTAAAGCAATTTTTTTTATATAGATTGAGTGAATTTAGAATTCAGTGTCATTGATTTTAGAGGAGGCAATTTAGACATAGTAGTTTATTAAACTGAGGAATTGGGATCCAGCTTAGCTATTTGCAACCTCTGGCCATTTTAAATCCTGGTCATTGGGTTTCTAAATTGAGGTGGGTATTTACATTATTGTCCACTGATCGCCATGCCACCTGAGAAATGGTGTTCAATCGCTATAGTAATGTGGGTGTTGCATGGCTTTGACATACTTCTAGGTGCTCTAGAATGTGATTCTGGTTCTGAACTGCTTAGCAGCTGGTTAGATACCACAGCCTCATTGTGGTGAGGCCAGAATAATTCAGGTAAGTTTTCATTCAGCCCTGAAACTGATCTATAAAAGCTGCACTGATATTAGAGAATTTGTGTTGTACAGAGAAACAGTTATAGTTTGTGTAAATAAGTTTGAAATGTGCATTCTAGGTATGTTCTTTATAGTCTGCGCGTGTGTGTACATGCACATGCACACTTCCGCATATACAGGCAGACTAACATTCCATCAGCATTTCTCTCCTGCTATATATGTATAATTCATACTCCATGTCGCTGGTGCCAGCAAAGCACTTTTTCTGTATTATTTTCTCCAACAGCAGGGTAATGTAGCACTGCTGATGGACTAGAAGGTACTGGTGAGGAAATATAGTAATGGACATGGTGCATTAAAATGTCAAAAGGAAAAAGAACGAGGC
>NW_009927675.1:44240-44774 GCF_000696875.1 Nestor notabilis | reverse complement strand
ATATATATACATATACATATACATACATATATATATACACATGCCTTATAATTAGTAGGAAAAATAATATCTACAACATTAAAGGATACTTTTAATGTATTTAAATCCTATGACATCTTACTAAAATACTGCATTTACCATCTTTTAGCTAGAAAGGAGTGGCTGACAATTCTGTAATACTAAAATGTTAGATATGTTAAATTATTAACTCAAAATTAATTATCTGGACTCTTTAACATGAATTCATTAAGCAGATGTTCATTCTAGTAATGCTGTTTAAAATGATGATCAATTCTTGTAGTTGTACAACAAAAGAAATGGGATCTTGAAATTCTTCACAAAACTCACAATTTCACTGTCACATTTACACACTTCTATTAACTGAGCAAGTAAAAAAATAAACAAATTCAATTCAATTAACATCATAGTCATTTATTGCATTTGCTGTCAGAAATCTCACCCACCAATTTTTTAACATTATTTAAGTCTTGCTTTACTGTAAGGATGAATCCTGATTTGGCTACTGTTTATGGA
>NW_009927675.1:39456-44209 GCF_000696875.1 Nestor notabilis | reverse complement strand
AGGAATGCTGGAAACAGCTTTACTGTAGAATCCTCCTGGCCAAGGCAAAAGTCAGGGGGGAAATATGAAGCTGCACAGCTGAACCCATCCTAGTACTTTGAAAAATAGCCTGGTTATGATGGCAGTTATCAACAGGTGATAATCTTGCCAAATGCTTTATCTTGAAAAATCTTAATCTGGGGAACAGGGCATTGAATGGAACCAAAGCAATTTCCCATTTCTAACTAACTGGGATTTAATAAAGTGTTATAAAGGAACTGCATTACTTCTTGCGTATCTCTTGTGAGATACCTCTTATATGCTGTATTTAATCCTAACGTAACTGCCTAAAACAATTTAACATGCAAGAACTTCTAACTATCCATTGGTAATCCAATATTCATCCTGACATGAGGGAACATGTATGTGATAATCAAATACTATTAAAAGGAAATGAATCTTCAATAATCACAGGCATATACAATTTGCCTTTCACTAAAAATATTTTACTGGCTGGATAGCTGGTACCATGCAAAATAGAAAGGCTGTGTTCAAACCAGATTGTTTTAATTATGCCCTTTAAAAGATCCTTTAGATTATTACCTTGCCCTACCCCAGGTTAAATAAATAAATAAATAAAGCCCCTATCTCTTCTTTAAATGCACTGTTTTCATTATTATATTTTGTCAGTATGAAATTAATATCTCAAGATTTCAATTCACTCATTCCAAGTGAAATGTCTTTGAGGATGGTGTCTGACAGAGGCACATCTGCCTTGTATATTTATGTTACACTTGGATGCATTCCCTCTATCTTCCAGCGAAAAATAGAGTTGCACCTGTTGCAGCTTGAAGTCCTGCAAACAAATTGTGTGGTGTAAACCACCTAGTATACCTTCTTATGCCAAAAGAACAGCTTATTGAACTACCACAAATAGATCAAGCATCTCTGGAAAGGACATAGGCTTTCCTAAATGATTGGAAGAGTTTTTTCTTACTCTGCCTTATTTCTTCCCACTGTTAGCAATATATTTAAAACAAAACAAAACAAAACAAAGCAAACTCCAACAACCAAAACTGAAAATGACTGGATAATTAAACTGTACAGTAACTCCAGGCTTTTGCAAATTGCACTTCTGTTGTGTTTGTTTTGAGTACTGTATTTATTAGGGAATGCAATAGACATATATCTCTGTGATTTCTGCCTAATGCTCTGATATTCACTTGAGGTACACTTTTAAGTTGTTCTTTAGGGCCATATTCTGAATTACTTCAAGACCGACAAGTTCTAGTAATGAAGCCTTTCTTATATAAGCATGCACTATAGAGTATGTAAGCAGCACTTAAACAAAAATAAGAAACAGTGAAAAGAGGCATTTTTTAATTTATTTTGCTTCTGGGAGCACGTATTTATTTTAAAAGAATTAAAAATAACAACTGACAAGTGAAAACAACATTGGAGAAGTGAACATAGCACCTTAGGACATAGAAACACTTTCTACAAAAATTCAGAAGTGTAAAGACAGAATTCTGCCCAAGCAAAGTGAGATCAATTTCATTTAAGTCAATAGACACTGTGAGTGAAGATCTAAGGCAAAATTTGCTTCTATATTTGTCTCTGTCTTACCATGACCCAGTGAAACACAAGAGCTAATCATGCCTAGATGATCAAAACAAGTACCCCAGGACCTAGAGTTAGTCATCTCTATTCCCATCACAAACTACTTTTCCTTAGGATTAGCCTAATACATTATATATAATACATAGCTCACAGAACTGACAATGACCTACATAATCAATCATTGCTGTTCCATTTTTGTTACGTTGCTCACACAAGGAAGAAGGTTTTGTTTTCTCCCGGCTTTATATGAAGATCATTGAAATCCATGGAAGACTCCTGCTGACTTCAGCTAGAGCTGAATTGGCTCTAGATGAGCAGTATATGGCATCGGAATAGCTTAATGCTGTACTAAAAGACACAACTGTGGCTCATTGATCCCAGTGTTGCTTCTGCACCAGAATCATTTCCAGTTTAGGCCTGCTGGCAACCATCCCCAACACAGTAGACATCGAAAGGCAGAGGCAGGGTGTGGGAATGCTTCCTAAGGGGAACCTTCAGTGAGTAAGTTGCAGAAGCACCACTGGGCTGTAAATATCCCCTTGAATCAGAGGAGCTCCAGAGAGCTCAGCAGAACTGGAGGAAGCAGCAGGTGGGTGGGCAGAAGAAGGAACAGGGGAAAAAAAAATAGTGAAAAGAGCTAACTTCTATTGTTTCCATGGGCATGAGATATAGCAAATGGTGTGCTTTTTGTGGTGTGTGTATGAAAGATATTAAGTGCTCAATCCAAACAAAAAAAATACATCTTTTTCTAAGTATAGCTGTATTTTTTGAAAGCATGACATTTATATGAACCTTAATTTACGTGTACCAATACTTTGTTTATTACTAGTTGACTGTCAGCTTATGGTATGAATCCAGCATTCCAAGATGTTTTTGTTTTCTTCTAACTATTTTTGCATTTATTTTCTGTGCTTCTTGTTCAAATTTTCAGTCCTGGAGAACTGAATTCTGTTCATATTATTCATAGATGTGAAAAATAAGGCTTATACCTGTGAACTAGATTACATTTAGAAAAAAAAAACCAAAATAATCTCTGTTTAAAAAAGGGGAAAATATTCTACACACTTTGAAAAGCATCCTTCAAACCTTCTTAGTAATTTACTTTTAATCTTTTCTCTTATTCTGAATAATCTACCTAATTGATATAATTAAATTCTGTTCAAGAAAACTACAGCTTGAATTTGCTCACTAGAGACGTACTGAGCTTCAGAGGAAAATCAAGGAAATTTTTTTCACTCTACATACTCCAGATGACATATGCAATAACTGGATGAAAGTTTTTTTAAAAATTACTATTCCTGTTGCTTTGGTCTAGAGGGCATCAGAAAGGAAAATTAAAACTCTGAATCTGCAGTTTTAAACATTCTCCTGTGGCCCATCAGCACTAAGACTGTGATGCACAGGTAACAGAATAAAGTCTTAGGTATATTGAGAAAACTAATACGTGGAACCAGAGGCCTCAGAGGCAGGGTGCGATTCAGTTGGAGCTGAAGATAATATGCGAGCCAAAATTTGAAGTGAGCAAAAGGACTTTAGTTCTAATATGAAACTTAAGGAAGCTAGACCTGAAACAAGGATAATGGGGTAGAAAATGGATTAATTCAGAGTCAGATGAAAGAGAAGGAAAATGGTTACTATACTCTGTTCTCCAGGACATAAAATATAGCTCTGGCCTAGTGAGGTTTAGTGTCCTACAGTCGGCATATGGGCTAATACTGTGTGTTTATTCTGTCTACACAGAGAAAGAAAAACTACTAACGCTATCTACTAGTTCATTAGTTCAAATGCCACAGGTATTTATTACGCATATTCAGACTTAAATCTTTTATATGATCCACGCAATCATTAACATTGGTGTACCGTGTGCCATGCATCTAACCTCCTGGAGTTTACAGTTTGTTCTTTAAAAGGTTAGAAAATCACAGACAAATAACCTATGTTAAAAGTGTCACATATTAAACAGCCATCATATTTCAAGACAGGCTAGCATTACTGGATCCTTATTTAGCTCCCTTGTGTATGTTTTATGATACAAAATATAACTACAATGATTATTTTTTCATCTTCTATGCAACAGGATCTACTGTTATTTAATATACAGCATGTTCCTTCAACAGCAATGAAGCAAATAAAAGAGGTTATTATCTTTAAGACTACTCTTCTGTACAAGCTGGACCGAGTGCACCCTCAGTAAGTTTGCAGACAACAATGAGTATTCTATGATTCCATGATTCTATGATCCTGATTCCATGATTCTGCGATTCTATACTACTACCCTGGAGAACAGGACTCCAACTGCCATGAATTTCCTATGAAATTCTGGGCAGGTCTCAAGCCAGATTTTCATTTTCCCTCTTTCCTCTCAGTATGCATACACATGCACGCATACACATGCACACATACACACACGAGCACTCTCATACACAGGCACTTTTTTCCTGTTTTCTCACACTTATATGAGTCAGACAAGCAGAGGCAAGCAGAATTGCTCAGGGACTGAAGGCAGTGAACCAATGAGGCAGTACCTTAAAATGTCTATAACAAAAGTGTTTGCCTATACCCTGATGTAAATATTCAGCATTCAAAAATAAAGCTGTAATAAACAATTGCCGTGATCTGAATATAGATGATGATATAACGCAGATTCATTCTCTAAGCAGAATGTGAAAATAACGAAAACCACCTCACATGCTTCTTAGGATTGTGAAATCCTCAAATATAGCAGTGGAGAACAATGTTAACTTCAGAAGAAGGTATTTTTGCTGTATAGAAGGTGAAGCTGTACACTTAATAAAAGGACAATGTGAAATCTGAACAGCTACATTTAATTGAACACTATTTATACAAATTACTGAAAGAGGGCTTGGTCCTGTGGAGAGAACAGCATGGCAAATGTGCAAATGATTATACAGGGAGTATTTTTCAGTCTAGTACTAATCAAAAAGTATAGAAACAGACTAGATTAGTAGAAAAATTATCTGTTTCTTACTTTTCTATGGGAAGTCTATCTTTTCTCTTTGGATCGGAGTGTCAAATGCTGAGGCAAAACCCTATAGAAATTCAAGTCTGCTGTCTCCTCTCCTGTTCCCTCCTTTTACCACTCCTCTCCTCTCCTCTCCTCTCCCTTTCCTCCTTTCCCTTCCTCTGCTCTTCT
>NW_009927675.1:35700-39415 GCF_000696875.1 Nestor notabilis | reverse complement strand
CCTCCCCTCCCCTCCTCTCTCCTCTCCTTTCCTCTCTTTTCATTGTTATTATAAAAATCCTGATTGCATAAAAGTAATTTCTTAAATGAGAATAGATTTTAAAAATGTTTTATGGCCTGTGGTTGCTTATATTTTTCTTTATTATGTTTGAAATAAGAAGAGACAGTGCAATAACAAGACTATTGACTAGTCTAGCTTAAAGACAAAGTTATCACCATCATGCTATTGAATCTAGGTTGACTCAGAACTTTGTGTACCTACTTCTCAAGCTATTTAGATTAATATATTAATTAAATCATTAATGACTTTCAGTGAAATCTCTATTTCAGTTAGAGTCCCTAGAGGAAAAAACATTTCCAAGTTAGTGTGTGATTATAAAACCTCTAAAGTTTAACACTCCTTAAAACAATTCCTAATATCTAAAGTGGGAGGAGTATGGGTTTTGTAACCTCTCCTTAAGAACTTTAGGAAGTGATATTGGCTCAGGTCTTTGTAAAAAAACCCTTACAGAACACCCAAAGTACTGCTGATAGTAAATAACTTTTAACCTGAGACAAATAAAGATCCCCAATGATTCTCTTGAGAAATTCTTCTGAGACTTTACAGTAAATCTGTTTTGCACCTTTTTTAAACTCTATCTGCAAACTGATTACTTTACACATTTCAGCATTTCCTTCACCTGCAGAGGATTTTAACTAGCAAGGCAGAATTAGAGATAAATTTTTTGAGTAAAGTGAACCAAGTTTTCTCACCTTGGTATATGCCTAGTTCTACTGACTTCAGCATCTCACATATGATTAACATCATGTAGTTTAATCAGCACTGACTGAAATGTGCTTAAATTTCTCAAACTACTTCTTAGATTTGGGATTTGACATGATGACAGTGATTCAGATTAACTTGCACTTTTAAAGAAGAACATAGGGAGAGAATGGATTTGACAAACAGTAGTGTAACTTTTATCTGAAATTTACTGTTCTAAAAGACTTCTTTGGCATAAATAGGGATTAAAAAAAAAGTAGTATGGCAAACCGATATACAGTCTTAGAATAACTTTAAATTTCTGTAGTCCAGATATCATAATTTTATTCCACATTTAGCTAATAGTAAGTTCTCTCAGCAAAGATCTAATGTTATGACTAAAGAAGAAAGAAGTCAGTTCTAGTCCACCGTCTTTTTTTGTGGAGATGTGAGCTCCTCAGGAAAAATGGTTTGGCAATTTTTTCCCTTGAATAAGCTGAACTCTGATATCCTGAAGTTCAGGGTTTGTGCTCTGCTGCTTGCCTTCCTCACTCCCCCAGGATCTTGAACTCCGCTACAGCCAAGGCTTACACTAAACGTCTCATTCTCAATCAGTTATTCCTTGTTAGTGAATAAAGGATACAGTTGCATGTCACCACCTGTTTGACCAGTTGCTCCGAATACCCTTCCTTTTTTTGACATCTTTTTGACATCTTTTTGCATCCCATCATGTTTACTTCTAGTAGATATCAAAGAGATTGAAGTCAAAGAGATTGGGGTCTTTGATGAAGATATTTCTTCAGTTATACGAAGAAGGCATCACCCGCTTCCTTACCCTAATCAAGTGGCCTGTAACAAGCTCTCACCATGATGCCACCTTTATTAACCAATCCTTTGGTCCTGACCCACAAGCTCTCAGCAAACCTGTTGTCCATTCCACAAGATATCTTAGTACATCCAAGCTGCTCTTTTACATAAAGAGCACATTCACCTCCTTATCTTCTTTACTGTCCTGGTTTCTGCTGGGAAAGAGTTAATTTTCCTCCTAGTAGCTGGTACAGTGCTTTAGTTTTAGTCTGAGAAAAAAGCTGATAACACATCAACATTTCAGTTGTTGCTAAGTTGCTCTGATGAAGTACTTTTCAGTCTCTCATGCTCTGCCAGTGAGAAGGGGCACAAGAAACCAGGAGGGAGCAGATACAGGACACTTGACCCAAACTAGCCGAAGGGGTATTCCTCGTTCATTATTGCACCCCAGCCATGTGAACTGTCCCACCAACCCTCAATTATTCTGGTGATTTCACAGTCCTGTGACCTTCCAAGGAGTTAGTTCTAGTTCCTCCTGCATGTTTTCCAGGCTGCAAGCATTTTTATACAGATGTTTGAGGTAGGCTTCCTTTCAACCTTTTTGATCATTCTGAGGTCTCTTTTGTCAAGATATCCCCGCTCTTTGTTTTCCATGTCTGTCCATTTTTTCCTTATTAACTGTCGGTTGTAATCTCCCACCTGCATCTTTTAGTTTAACAGGGAATATAGATATAGATGTAATTTCTCAGTGCACTAAAACACAAAGGGCATGTTTTGTACTCAGAGCAAAAAATCACATACCTGTCTAAATCGCTTAGTAGCAGTTAGGTGCCCTTGATATCTGGCAGCATCTGTGCTAATAAAATCAAAGGCTGGACAGTAATATTTTTACCAATTAAATTGAAGAATTCCATTCTGTCTTAAAAGATATTAGCCATTATTATACTGCCTGTGGACTTGCCCATTCATGAGTTATTAATATCACTGGAATATTCTTATATTTCTATATTCTCTTATTCTAATATATTACTGTGAGGGATGAAAAAGAATGAATTGTGAAAATAAGATTATAGCAGGAAATAAATAATCTATATCTGAATGTTAAATGTACCAAAATGGAAGAGAACACAGAATGTTTCATGTAAAGACAGAAATAATGAAATCTCACCTTTTAGTACATGATATTTTGTCTGTTCCTCATAGGACAGAGAAGCAGTACATGGAAAAATGGAAAATGGCTGCCAATTTTTAAAACACAGGTCGGAAATGGATCAAAATAACAGCATACTCTAACCTCTCCCAGAAAAGGCAAAACATTAGCCTTCAAATACATCATCCAAGTGACAGAACTTGTATCAAAATGGTCCTTAATCTATTAGGGCACCTCTGAATTTCATGTTCATTCTTACAGTCAATAGGAACTCAGATAAGTTGGTAAAGTTAGATGCCTGTTGTACTCACCAACACAAACAACAATGTAAATGAATATTATTGACTATAATCTTAATGCCGTCACTGGCAAAAGTGTTTTTCTTTTCCTAATTCTGTCCAAGGTCTTTCTTGACCCTAGCACCTTTAAACGAATTTTCCACTCTACATGGTTTCTTCCTCCAGAGTTAGTTTCAAACTTTTTAGTCTCCAAGGACATTCAGTCTTGTACAACAATAATTTTCCTTTTGCAGTATATTTCTTCTTGGAGTAATAAATGCATTCAATCTTATTCTAGTCTCTCTTACAAATATGAGGATATTTTATTCTCTCTTCTAAGCTATGATTATGTATCATAGAGTTATAGAATCATAGAATATGAGGTTGGAGGGGACCTCAAGGATCATCTGGTCCAACATTTATTGGAATCTTAAGCCTCGAATATAGCTTTTAACTAAAACATTTTTACTTCTCTCAAATGATCATGATATCAATCACATCATCATTCTTACCCAAAGGTAAATGTATTTATATTTATAGTTCATAGAATCATAGCATCACAGAATAGTTAGAGTTGGAAAGGACCTTAAGATCATCTAGTTCCACCCCTCCTGCCATGGGCAGGGACACCTCACCCTAGACCATGTCGCCTAAGACTTTGTCCAACCTGGCCTTGAACACCTCCAGGGTTGGAGCATTCACCACTTCTTTGGGCAACCTGTTCCAGTGCTTAACTCCC
>NW_009927675.1:22993-35677 GCF_000696875.1 Nestor notabilis | reverse complement strand
CCCTCACTGTGAAGAACTTCTTCCTTATATCTAATCTAAACTTCCCCTGTTTAAGTTTAAAGCCATTACCCCATGTCTTACCACTAGAGTCCCTAATGAAGAGTCCCTTCCCAACATCCTTGTAGGCCCCCTTCAGATATTGGAAGGCTGCTCTGAGGTCTCCAGGCAGCCTTCTCTTCTCCAGGCTGAACAGCCCCAACTTTCTCAGCCTGTCTTCATATGGGAGGTGCTCCAGCCCTCTTATCATCCTCGTGGCCCTCCTCTGGACTTGCTCCAGCAGCTGCATGTGGTTTTTATGTTGAGGACGCCAGAACTGTACACAGTACTCCAAGTGAGGTCTCATGAGAACAGAGTAGAGGGACAGGATCACCTCCTTTGACCTGCTGGTCATGCTTCTTTTGATACAGCCCAGGATACGGTTGGCTTTCTGGGCTGCAAGTGCACATTGCCAGCAATAGTAGTAATATTGCTACATTTATTATTATTATATTTATTCATAAATGAAGACAGGCTGAGAAAGTTGGGTCTGTTCAGCTTGGAGAAACAGAAGGCTGCATGAAGACCTCATAGCAGCCTTCCAGTATCTGAAGGGAGCATACAAGGATGCTGGAGAGGGACTTTTCATCACGGACTGTAGCAATAGGGTTTAAACTTAAATAGGTGAAGTTCAGGTTAAATATAAGGAAGAAGCTCTCTGCTGTGAGGGTGGTGAGGCACTGGAACAGGTTGCTCAAAGAAGTGTTAAATGCTCCATCCCTGACAATGTTCAAGGCAAGGTTGGACAAAGTCTTGTGCGACATAGTGTAGTGTGTGGTGTCCCTGCCCATGGCAGAGGGATTGGAACTAGGTGATCTTAAGGTCCTTTCCAATCCCAACTATCCTATGATTTTGTGATTTAAGGATGTGGACCTGTTGGAGCAAGTTCAAAGGAGGGCCTCAAAGATCATCACAGTGCAGTTGTCATCTTTTTGAAAACTCAAAATATCTAACAAGCTTTAATACTAACAATTCTATTGCCATGTTTTTACTTCTTTGCTATCTTAATACTTCTGGAATGAAGACTTTCTTCTCTGTAGTACCCTGGTTTTCACATATTCCTGTATACTTCTTCACGTCTCACTTCTAGCAGCAAATCTTTCACTTTTTTTCTTATTTCTTTTCTACCCTCTCCCCTCCCCCCCCCAATGTCTGCTTATTCCCTGCTCTCATTAGCTTTCAAAGTGAAGGATTTGCTTTTGGGAAGCCTGGTATACTGGAGTCTGGTGGGGCCTGTCTAACAAAGAGGTGAAAAGATGTTTTTACAGGAGACTTGCCAGGCTGATCAAGACAGCTCTAAACTGCAATGAGAAGTGCAAGGTCCTATACCTGGATCAGGACAATCCCAGGCACAGCTACAGGTTGGGTGGAGAAGTGATTCAGAGCAGCCCTGCAGAGGACTTGGAGGTTGATCAATAAGAAACTGAACATGAGCTGACAGTGTGCTCTTGAAGCCCAGAAAGCCAGCCGTATCCTGGGCTGCATCAAAAGAAACATGACCAGCAGGTTGGAGAGGGCTTGAGCACTTCCCGTACGAAGACAGGCTAAGAAAGTTGGGTCTGTTCAGCCTGGAGAAGAGAAGGCTGCGTGGTGACCTCATAGCATCCTTCCAATATCTGAAGGGAGCCTACAGTCTCCTACATCCTTGTAGAATGCCAGTGAGAGACTATTCATCAGGGACTGTAGTGACAGGACAAGGGGGAATGGATTTAAACTTAAATAGAGGAGGTTCAGGTTAGATATAAAGAAGAAGTTCTCTGCTGTGAGTGTGGTGAGGCACTGGAACAGGTTGCTCAAAGAAGTGTTTAATGCTCCATCATTGGCAATGTTCAAGGCCAGGTTGGACAGAGTCTTGGGAGACATGGTCTAGTGTGAGGCATCCCTGCCCATGGCAGGGGGATTGGAACTAGATGATCTTGAGGTCCTTTCCAACCCTAACCATTCTATGATTCTATGACTTTAATTAAAATAAAATTCTTCTGTTTTCTACCTTGTGTATTTTCATGTTCCTATAATTCAGTTCTACATTTTATGTAGAGTGCATAAGGAAACTATTACACAAGATAAAGCTGTATTGCCATAAAAAAATAAGTAAAAAGTAAAAGCTTAGTAGTAAAAAAGTTATATCAGACACAGAAAAGCAAAGAACTGAGCATCCACTGTATCAGAACATTTTTGTCAATGAGGAATATTAGAATATCACATCTCTTCAGAAACTCAAAGAATAATGAGTAGACTGTGGTTAAAGAGACTGCTTTTTGCAACCTTGATGCACAAAGTTATTGTAAAGCACTTCAAAAACTCAGAATAAAGAATTTCAAGGCTACTTAAATAACATTTCTAACAGGAATTATTAAGCCAGCACAGAAAAGCAGACACAAAAATTAAATCTCTATAAGCAAACACTTAGATAAGCTAACTGAGAACATTCCAAACAATTCCATGCAAGAAAGGGGAAGATAAGGAACTAAATGTCAGACAGATATTAAAATCTAAGAATGAAGCATATGCAAACAGATAACAGCACATTCCAAAATAGTAATTAGGCAATGGCAAGAAAAAATTAGCTAATCAAAAAAAGAAAGTAAGTCTTTTTGACAGTGAACCTAATTAAAGAAAAGACATTTCACACAGCATATGAATTACAGCTCTGAACAATCCCTGGGGAAAACAGGTCATATACTTTAAATCTGCAGCTGAAAATTGGTCAATTTTAAAAAACACATTTAAATAGAAACATTACTTGAAATGTACAGTTTTGTTTCCCCATATGCACAACAATATGTATTGGAAACTTGTTGCAAGAATCTTTGTACAGGCAATGCTTCTAGTTGACGCTGTGAACATTTGACTTACAAAAAGCTTGTTGAATGATTTGGTTTGAATATGAGGATAATTCACTTTCAGTCTGTGATTTGTTCTGTTTTCTCCAGTGGTAGCTGGGACTCACAGATAAGCCAGCTATATAGCACTGACCAATATTTTGTTCTGTTAACCACACATTTAGATGCTTGCGGACTGCCGCTAAATTATGTAAGAATGCACACTGTGTTTGTTTGCAAACTGGACGAGTAACTCCAAGAATAAGGTTCCTGTGTTCAGATGATGGTTCAGGCTCACATCAACAAATATTAATTATTTTTGTAAATATTTTTACAGCCAGTTTTCCAGAATAGAAATCCCCACAATAATATTATTTTGTCAATGTTTAAATTCAAAGAAAATTAAAGGAAAATTCTAAATAAATACTGATGATAATGTTGACCAACTGCACTTGCTCAGTATAGTAGCTGATATATCTAACACAACCCTTACTGTGAATAGAGTTAGGTGTCTAGTGTAGATGATATTTTCAAGAACAGAATTGATATTTCAGTCTTTAAAATGTGAACTTGGGGAGTGAAAAAGATTCAGATATGACTTAAGTGTTATCATTCCAATTATTCACCTTTGATTTAAAAAGCTTAATTGCTTATGTGGTCTCTTATCACCAGGCATCTTGTTTATTAATTTTTCATTCCCCCTCTTTGGAACCTTCAATTAAATTCAGTTTGACTTCTCAGGAATGTCCTGCTTCTGAACTGTAGTTATTTCTGTGATTTTTTTTTCACAAAGCAGGTCTTGCTACTTTACAGCTGAAACCAGTTGTGTTGTAAAATCACTAAGTAGCATTGTATTGATTTTGCTTATATAAAGAACAACTGTGACAACCAGATGTTCTTAAGCAAGAGGAGATAGGAAAGCTTTAGCTGATCTTTAAACATTGTAAAACATTATAAAACATTTCCTAAATTATTCTGTTCAAAAATGAAAGAGAAAGCTAAATTTTTTTGGGGGATGTCAAAACATATCCATCAAATTAATATTGTTAAATTAAAAAAAAAAAACAAACCCCAAACAAATGTTAACTTCTACAACTCCTTCTCCCCTGAACTCCCACATCCAAAATTTACCTATTTTTCACTGAAAACTACCTAGTTTGCCCTGAGGGATGTTGGTGACAGGTGATAGGGATCATTTTACTGAAAATCCGGTTTTCTTTCAAAAAGGATTTTGGTAGGAAAGTTCCAGCCAGGCCTAGTTTACTTGTTAAATTCATACCAGGAGGTTACCTGCTTCTCCGTTCTTTCTCAGGAGTACATCTGGACTCTGATCATCGGCCCTCACTTGGCTACATTGATTATCACAGGATTCAAAGAAAACATGGGAAAGTGACTTTATGCAGCATATTGTGCTCTTAATGATTTAACTTCTTCTGTATTTTTACATTTCTCTAATTCTTTTAGCTCATACAATTTTTCACAATGATTTTCTCAACAAAACTGAATAAGCATCACACAGCTGTGTTACACCAAGTTGTCCTTGGATCACAGACAGCTGAAATCCTATGCCAATGGTTTCAGTTTCATCTTGAAAGTGTCATTAATTGACTCAAAATTCTCTTGGTTTTATTCCAAAGTGATAAAAAGCAACAAATGCAGAATAAACATATCCATATTTTTAGATGCTTTTGCGAAACCTCCAAAGGAAGAGCATTAAATGAGTAAATTAAAACCAATGAATGCTTCTGAGAAAATTGTCTTGCGGTATAAAGACTGGTTAAAACAATGATGCTATCTTTAGAAATTGTCCTTTAAAACCAAAGCAAATCAGACAAGTAAAGAAAAAAGCTAAAAATGTTAACTGGAAATATATTTATGGATTAATGTTCATCTGATTGATAGGAATGAGTTGTAATATTTTTAGATAGAACAGTTTCATAGTTGTGTTTGTGCACTGTCTAGCACTGCAGTTCAGATTGTTCATGGACATTTAAGAAGCTCTAGATGTAGCATATAAATAAACAAAATTAATTCCGATAAATTTCTTAAATATTCACTGCTTATGAAATTGTGATGTTTTTTATGCCATGATATGTGTATTTCTGCATAGTACAGTATAGTTACTGTACTAAAAGTTACTGTACTAAAATATGTTAAAGGAAACCTGATTTAGTTTTAAAACAGCTTTCTCTATGACACATTCTGCTGTGTCAATCAATGACAACTAGTATAAGTTAATTAATAATAAATACCCTTGTGAGGTAAAAAGTCTTCTTGGGACATTGAACTGAAGGGAGTACTTCAATAAGAAAGCTGTTTATATGTGGGGTTCTGCACTCCAACATACACAGTTTCTTCAGTAGCTGTGTTTCTTTAGACTGTAAAAAAAGATAAATATTTGCTGTTGACATAACACTGATTTGGATTTTGCAAGAGATTCTGAAAGAAAAGCTCACCCAAATGCTACAGAGGTTAAACACTTTAAAAGTGTCCTGTAAAAGGCTGTTGAAACACAAAGGCTTTCAGTACCAATGCTCAGAAATGGTGTAAGTTCACAACTCCTTTTTCTAATGTGTTTTCTGCCCCTGAGCAGAAGTATCCTGCCATTTGTTTGGGCCATCAGTCGTTTAATCTAATACAGTCAATTGTAAGGTGATTATCTACAAAACAAGAATAATACATGACACTGGGGTTTTTTTTCCCACTTTCACATTAAAAGACCTTTTACAAGCTCTTTCCAGTTAGTATCATGTAGTTACTGCTATCTCCATAAATAAAAAGTTAAAATTTAAATAGTTTCTTCTTCTATTTTACGTGAAGGAGACTGTAAATCTACATGGTCTTATTTTATTTTTCTTTTTGATTCTGCAGCTAATCTATGTAGCTGTTTTGTTGTTATTTAATTCTTATGCACTGTGTCTTTGTTACTCTTACTTCCAAACTTTCTATGTCTTAATGTAAATATGAGTAAAATATCTCATATTTTATACATCTCATACATATCTGATAAAGTATCTCATACATCAATATCATTTGAATATTAAAAATGTACATGCAGATTATGTTGTAGGAAAATATTAGGAAAAAATCCCATTACTTTGTATAATAATAGGAGCATTTTTATGTTAATTTGATATATTATGCATATATTATCAGCAACCACAGGTCTAGATTTTATATTGGTATTTGAAACTGTAACCTGTCAGAGACATCTAAGTACTAGGTTACCTGATACTTCCTGGTATAATACTGAATTCTTGGCTGATATTTTTGGATTGTGAGACGAAAAGGAGGAAGGGAGGAATTTCAGCCCAA
This sequence comes from Nestor notabilis, assembly GCF_000696875.1. NCBI lineage: Eukaryota > Metazoa > Chordata > Aves > Psittaciformes > Psittacidae > Nestor > Nestor notabilis. The sequence continues at coordinate 29,504 of NW_009927675.1, read as the reverse complement.
GTGGTACATTCTTGCATAAACAACAGTGATCACTAATTACTGCTGATTAGTTGTGCCCACCAAAATTATTTTTTTTTAAATAAAGAATAAGGGGGAAATAAATATTTGCTCAGAAAAGCCTAACCACTAAATTTCATTTACTATTCCTATATGATTTTGCAATTGTAGATAATTGCAAAATGTCTCTGGTTGATGAGCGCATAGAATGAAATTCTTCAGTATCATGTCTGTGCACTATGCCTTCACGTTTCATTAAGAAAGATATAAAATACATTCCTCCTACTCAATTTTTTAATAGAAATACTTGTGGCTTCTCTGTTCTGTCTAAGACTGATTTTTATTAGTATGCGCTGGACATGCTAAGACAGGGCTTGTAAGGATCATTGGACCTTAACCGGAGTATCATTTATTTTGGGAGTTCTGGCCAGGCTGAGTTGCAAAAGAGGGTTGAGGTCTCAGCATCGCAAAAAAAGCAATAGCTCCAAGCCTTAACAAAAGCTGATTTTTTTTGTGAGCTAAGGAACTTCATAACAAACATTGAAGCGTCTATAGATTTTAAGTACCCAGCATTGACTTTGAGCTTTTAAAAAAACATACTCTAGAGGAATACTCTAAAATCGGACTAGATCAGAATTTGGGCATTTCAGTCCTTTCATGCTTCTGGGCCTGAACATCAGATTAGAACTGTGTAGGAACACGTAGATAGCTAGTAATATAATTAACTGTAATTAAATGTAATGCAATTCAATTAAATGTTAATTGAATTGAATGCATCCATTACTATTTAGAATATGTAATGAGAACAATACTTGTAAACAAACTCATGTTTCCACAGAGAAAAGTAAATAAACATTAAGAAACCTCTTTCATCTATTCTTTTTCCAAATCCATTAACATCAAATTGTTCTTGTTTCCTAAATAAGGTCATTTTCTATGGTAATAGGCCTAAGGCTTCAATCACCTCAAAGTTTGCATTTGTAGTTTCATAACTTAGAGACTTCTTTATCTAGAACTTAAACAAAAATATCAACTCTAATGAGAGGAATGTGACAATTTTTTTTTTTTCACATAAATATTGCTTTTTGGAATAAAGCAAGTAGAGTACATACCACATTTAGTTGTTTATATATATACCTTCTCTCAGAAACCAAAGCTGACTGTGCTCTTTCTAAATAGAAGTTGCCTTCAACTGCTTCTGAGATCACATTCTACCTATGAAAAGGAGCAAAGGTACAAAACCTACACATACCAGATAACCTCTTCTAAAGCATTCTGGTACTCATCTTTAATGAGCATTGAAAGTTCTAAGTTTTTTGTATTTTGGTAAGTAAATAAAAGATGCAATGTAAGTTGCAAACAAGAAGGTAGACCACATTAACATCTGTAAAGAGTTCTAGGAATGTTTTTCTTTTTCTCATTCAGCTTTGTTAAATATGGTTAGCACCTCTCACAGTTTATGTTTTTGGGATCAGTAATTCCATTGAAACATGCTATAAACACCAAATTGTATTATATTTTGGCCAGCTTGTAAATGCAAAATCTTTCAGATACTCAGTCCTCTGAGAGTTATGGTTGGCTGTGTTCTGCATTGCCTTCACCAAAACCTAAGTAAATCAGCTAATTTTTCATAAGATACCTCAGGTCGTGCTTGCAGCAGACCAGCCACCTATACAATTTCAGTGGAACATAGGAAGCTCCATGTTTCCATGGCTACCATGTTCACAAGATTGATGCTGGTTGGTATGATGCTAGCTCAATAGATCTACATGAGTGGTGTCCTCTGAGGTGGTCATGACATTCACAAAATGTCAACCTTTACCAAATAAACCCTACTGAATCAAAACCAAACAGATTGACCTTTAACAATATAATTTTAATAAACATCAAAAGCCCATGCCCCCTAACTAGAAAGTCTGTCCTGAAAATGGAAAAATGCCAGAGGTTTTGAGAACTTTATTAAAGAATTCCACTGCAGCTGATTTTTCATGGATAGGGCTTATATTTAGGTATAAGTGGCAAGAACTGTGTTAGATTTAATTTCGTGTATTACATTTGGCAATTAAAAGTTTTCTGGCAGTGAGGGTCTGTTGCTATGGTGAAGTTGTAGGAGTTAAAACATCCCCAAAACAACTGAGGGCCTTACAACAGCTTCTGTGTGAACAGGCATGTCCCAAAGAGCTGCTCTTTCTGCTTGCTTAGGATTCTCAATAAAAATTTTGGCAGGTAAGCTAGACTTTCTCATCCTAAAACACATATTCATCACTGGAGTAAAAATTTTACTGTCATTATGTTGATTCTGCTCCACAAATCTGATGTCCTGTATGCAAGAACATCTGGCTTATAAGGATATGCCATGTGATATCACGGTAATTGTAATTCTGCATAAAGCCCAAAAAACCCCACAAATGCTATGGAGGAGCAGATATCAGTGAACAAGGAACTGTTTAAAATTTACTGTGGTATGTTTTAAGGGAATTGAATGAATCAGTGAAACTTATTACACAATAATTAAGGAAAAGAAAGTGAGAGATTAAGGAAAAGAAAACTCCTGAGGATTAATAAGTAAATATGCGTGTGGAAACGAAAGGAGAACAAAAGGGTTGGTCACGTATAAGCAGCTTGCTCGTTAGCATGTTTGTATGGCCAAGCCCTGTACAATAGCTGTGTTCTTAAATTTTTTTCCCTGTTTGAATGTGTTCTTTATGCTCTCTGTTGTGTTTGTTTACATGTAAGTTCTACTAGCCAGCCTGAAACTGAAGTATCTCTGGAGTGAGAGGACATCACCCAAGAGAAAAAAGACAATGGCGGGGTAAGAGGCCCAACATATTTAAACCATGTGGACTTAACAGATAAGTGAGGTTTTGAGAGACCTATGAGTGGGCTCATGAGAGTGAGGGTAGCTGTATGCTCCCCCAGCAAACTTCAGTTCTGATTAACTGGAGATGAAGCGTATGACTGATCGTCTGGGTTGTTTTTCTGTATTTGAATGCTGTTTAAGTTGAAGCGAGCACTACTAAAGGCACTGTCCTCTCTGTGTTGACTCATATGGCTTGTCATATGTTCTTCTTGTGTGTGTTTTTTTGCATCTTTGGTATTCATGTACAAAAGCAACAGCCTCCATCTATCACATTTGGAAGCAGAAATCCACTGAGTTTTAAAGTCTGCAAAGTCTAGTGTCCCTATGTAGTATGAACTCATATTTTCTTCTAGTTTTGTAAAATTATTCACATTTCTCCTGTTCACTTGGACTACATGTGTATCTTCACTTGTTCTATTTAATCTGCTAAAATAAAGGTGGTTTAATCCAAAAATGAAAGCATAGAACAGGTAGGATGAGATGTTTCCCACCTTTTGGACAAAAAGTGTGCCTACAAAACCAGGATTGAATAGGTGCTAAATTTTTAAATGGTTAACTTAAAGTGAAATGTATCCCAATCTCACAATCACTTGCTTAGAGTGATCAACTTAAAAATACCTGAGAGAGTGTACTGGTTTCGGCTGCGGTAGAGTTAATTTTCTTCATAGTAACTAGTATGGGGCTATGTTTTGGATTCGTACTGAAAACAGTGTTGATAACTCACTGACATTATATTTACTGCTGAGCAGTGCTTGTGCAAAGTCGAGATCTTTTCTGCTCCCCACCAGCAAGTAGGCTGGTGGTGCACAAGAATCTGGGAGGGGACACAGCTGGGACAGCTGATCCTAATTGACCAGACCATGTAGCGTTATATTCATTACATAAAGCTGTGGCTGTGAACATTTTCATAACAGTAATGGTGATGTGTCTGGGGCATCACTGTTGTTTCTGTGCGGTGTACAGGACAGGATGGAACTCCAGTGTGAACTCAAGTTGAAGGGACTGTGACCTTTGGGAGCAAGACATGCCAAAATGTCTGTGACTGCGCATAAGCTCACACCAGAGCAGGTACCTCTTGAAGCACCTGTGGCCATGATTGTATCTGTGCCACAGTTTCCCACCTTTTGGACAAAAAGTGTGCCTACAAAACCAGGATTGAATAGGTGCTAAATTTTTAAATGGTTAACTTAAAGTGAAATGTATCCCAATCTCACAATCACTTGCTTAGAGTGATCAACTTAAAAATACCTGAGAGAGTGTACTGGTTTCGGCTGCGGTAGAGTTAATTTTCTTCATAGTAACTAGTATGGGGCTATGTTTTGGATTCGTACTGAAAACAGTGTTGATAACTCACTGACATTATATTTACTGCTGAGCAGTGCTTGTGCAAAGTCGAGATCTTTTCTGCTCCCCACCAGCAAGTAGGCTGGTGGTGCACAAGAATCTGGGAGGGGACACAGCTGGGACAGCTGATCCTAATTGACCAGACCATGTAGCGTTATATTCATTACATAAAGCTGTGGCTGTGAACATTTTCATAACAGTAATGGTGATGTGTCTGGGGCATCACTGTTGTTTCTGTGCGGTGTACAGGACAGGATGGAACTCCAGTGTGAACTCAAGTTGAAGGGACTGTGACCTTTGGGAGCAAGACATGCCAAAATGTCTGTGACTGCGCATAAGCTCACACCAGAGCAGGTACCTCTTGAAGCACCTGTGGCCATGATTGTATCTGTGCCACAGCAAGTATATCTCTGAAGGGATTGTGGTGGAAGGGTGCAAGGAAAAGTTCATTCTGGAGGAAGTTTTAAAATTAGAGACATTTTAATAGAACAAGCACATGTAGTTAATACGAAGATTTAGTTGCAGCTTTGGAGTTCGTTAAGTTGGTTTTCTGTTATTTCCGCCCACCCCCCCACCTTGTGGAAAGGCATTTTTAAGGTTTTTTCCCTAAATTATTTATCTTTTCAGCTCATTGACATGAGCTGAACAGTGCAATATGGATAAGTTCTAGACATCTACATTATCATTACCATGCATACTAAATAACATACTGTCTAGTCTGCGTACTATGTAGACAAACTTCAATGGTTTTGGGCATCTTGCAGTAAATAAAAGAAAAAAAAAACCAACCCAACTTTGGTATTTTTGTTTGTTGGTGGTTTTGGGTTACGTTCTGTTTGGTTTTCTTTCGGTTCTTTTTCCAGAAGGTCAAATAAATTAAGGGCAAATCCCACTTTATAATGAAATCTTGTCCTGGGTTGAGCTGTAACAGTTATTTTTCTCCTTCTTAGTAGCTGGTACAGTGTTCTGTTTCAGCTTTAGTCTGAGAGCAGTGTTGATAACACACTGATGTTTTTAGTTCTTGCTAAGTAGCTTTTACCCAGATCAAGGACTTTTCAGTCTCTCATGATCTGCCAGTGAGGAGGGGCACAAGAAGCCTGTGGGAAGCAGAGACAGGACACCTGACCCAGACTAGCCATAGGGGTATTCCATACCACAGCACGTCATGCCCAGTATATAAACTGGGGGGAGTCACTTGGAAGGCCCAGATTGCTGCTCAGGTTGGGCCGGGTATTGGTTGGTGTGTAGTGAGCAATTGTATTTTTTATTGCTTGTGTTTATTGTGTGTTTTTTTGGTTTGTTTTTTTTTTTTTGCTCACCTCTTCCTTTTTTAGTTTTATATTCTCTCCCCTTGTTATTTCCCTTAGTAGTAGTAGTAATAGTAATTTCGTATTATACTTTAGTTATTGGACTATTCTTATCTCTACACATTGGGTTTACATTCTTTCAATTCTCATCCCCATCCTACTGGGAACAGTGTAGGAAGAAGGGGAGTGAGTGAGTGGCTGCGTGGTTCTGAGTTACCAGCTGGGCTTAAACCATGACAAATCTCAAGCACAATACTGACTTAATGACTATATGGTTTGTTCAAAAGATAGACATTCTCTTCAGGGTCAATAAATTACTGCTTACCAAGTGATTTATTAATTCAATTCTAAGTTAATTTTAATAATGTATGCTTTATTTATAGCATTTACCACTGAAAATGTTACCTCTTGTTGTTCATGAAGCTTCTTATCTGACAAGCAAAGTGGTCTTAATTTGAATGTCTGTCAGCTTCACAAGTGGTTGTAAGTTTTGTTTTACTAGGAACAAAAATGAGGAACTGATGGATGGGGGTGGCACTAGGTAGGTATTTTGCTTAAATTATGTTTTCCCTGTAATCCACTGTGGGGATATAAGGGGGAAATCACCTGCTTAGTAGGAAACCGAGAAGAAACCAAAACAACAAAAACCCTAGGAAATTGTAGCTGTTAATCCATTTATTATGTTAAACGCTGAAAGTGTTGAGGTCTGTGATTCAGATGTAAAAAAACCCCTTGCTTATTGCTTGATCTTGGTCATGGTACAGATAAACAGACAAATTTCAGCAGTAAATTTTATTAGTACTAAGTCAGCTTGAGGGTGAAAACAAGATGGGTACAGACAAGAAACATGGCTCTTGACAAAACCAGCAGTCAACCCGTCTATCAGAAAAGTGCCAGCAGTGGACCCGAAGCTCAGGAATAGCAGAGTACAGGATACATTTCTTTGGAGGGGCAATTGATCAAAAATATTTTACTACTTTGAGGTTATTCCTACACAGAAGGC
>NW_009927675.1:3924-22978 GCF_000696875.1 Nestor notabilis | reverse complement strand
GTGAAAGTCAGCTTGAGGGGAACAGACAAAGGGTGATGTGTTTGTTTTCTTCAGAGCTTAGCTGACTCTATGCCTTGTTGATCTCCTGAAGGATAGAAAGGCTTTGCAGAGGGATCTGGACAGGCTGAATAGATGGGCTGAGGCCAAGTGCCAAGTCCTGTATTTGTGCCACAACAACCCCATGCAATGCTACAGGCTTGGGAAGAGTGGCTGGAAAGCCGCTCAGCAGAAAAGGACCTGGGGGTGATGGGAACTGGGATTGTTTAGTCTGGAGAAGGTTCAGGGGGGGACCTTATCACTTTCTACAGCTATTTGAAAAGAGGTTGTAGTGAGGTGGGGGTTGGTCTCTTCTCCCAAGTAACAAGCGATAGGACAAGAGGTAACAGCCTCAAGCTGTGCCAGGGGAGGTTTGGATATTAGGGATAATTTCTTCACTGAGAGGGTGGATCAGGTATTGGAACAGGCTTCTCAGGGAAATGGTGGAATCACTGTCCCTGGAAGTGTTCAAAATGCATGTAGATGAGGACCTTAGTGACATGGTTTAGTGGTGGACTTGGCAGTCCTGAGGTAAAGTTTGGAACTGATGATCTTAAAGGTCTTTTCCAACCTAGTTGTTTCTATGATTTTATGAAATAATGACTAGTGTCTGTCCAGCATGACCATATCAGTCAGTGTGCAAAGGCCACCTGGGGCATGAGCAACCCACCCTGCACGTGGTTTCTGCCTGGGCACTGCCTTTAGGAGCTCCTCTGTCTGTGCTGCCTGTACCATACCAGCTGATAATTGCTGGTCTTTTGCCTAATGATTGGGGTTTTCACTTGCAATCAACAGAGTGATCAGGATTGCAATAGGTGCTTACTTACTTTTTCAAGAACATAGAAAAGACTGTTGTCCTGCAGTTCTGGGCTGCCTTAACTACCCAGCTTTGACACCTATGTTCTCCCTCTGCCTTTGCATTTTATCTAGCTCAGGACCCTGGGGTTTGGCCTGTACCTTTGGCTCAGGAATTAGGATACTTAGTTAAGTGATGCCTCAGTTCTTTAGGCTCCCTGCAGCCTTCCCATTTTGAAGTTAAGCTGGGGTGAGAATATACTCGCCACAAATATATAATATAGCAAGAAATTTCTTCTGTCAAAGTAAATGATACATCTATTTGAGCTGCAATGTCTTGAAGAATTATTGAAAAGTCTTTAAGCTTGAATATCTCAGGTATTGCACGTGAAAGCAGATGATAAGTAGTGCCCTGGGATAATACAACCTCATCTTTCTCACTCAACTTGACCTCAGAGTTTTGAGAGAAACTAGGGCAGCCAGTGTCAGTCCTTGTTTATGTTTTTTTGGCTTTTTTTCTTTTTTTCTTCTTCTTCATATGAGGGACTATTAAACTTGCCTTTCTGCAAGAATGTACAGGTAAAAATGTAGTCTACTGAATTTTATGATTTGATTATTCTATGGCCATGGCACTGTAAAGAACTGTGTACTGTGTATGTAAAGAAAAACTGCTCACTGGTAATATTTCAGTATTCATGTCTCTCCATTCTGTGACAGCTCTGTGGAATTGCCCATAAGAGAAGCAGGGTTGCTTATTAATAAAGGTACACAGTGTTTTCAAAGAACCATTTTTATATCATCTGTCAGCAAAAGTTCTTACAGTGTTCAGTGTCTGTAGGTTTTTTCCCCTCCTTTTTGGATTAAATAACTCATGATTTGTCCTACATTCTGTCTTAAATGAAACAGTTCACTCTTTTTTTCCTCTGCATTGGAGAAAAATGTATTTCCTTTCAGTTTAGCACTTTCAGCTAACTGAGTGCTTAATCCATAAATAGAACTAAAATTCATATTACTGGTTAAAATAAGTCATCAGTGGTGTAAATGGTAACTTCCCCACTGAGGTTACAAGAGATTAGAAATGGAATAAGATTTGGAAAGAGAAAATTTATTCAGGCAATAATAATATTTCTCAGGTACTGTGTGAAATGTCATTTATGTAGGATCTATATATGTAAAATCATTTTAACTGGTGCACAAAGAAAAGGGATTGACTGAAGGGTGAATAATCAATTATGTAGTGAAATATGACTTCATGGCAAAGAGATAATTTGTGGGGGAGAGGGCGAATGTGACATTGGTCTACAGAATCATAAGTGACATAGCGTGAATAGCAGTAACTATTCACTGTCCTCCAGCATAAGTACAAGACAATATCAAGAATACTTGCCAGCAGTCAGGTTAAGAAGAAATGAAGATGGCTGCACACATAATGGTGGTAGGATTGTGGAGTTAAAGGAATTTAATCTTTCTTTATTTTTTTAAGTGGAGACTGTACAAGGGGAGCTTGGAAGAGAAAGAGAAACCCACTGAAGATTAGCAAATAGGTGAACTGTGACAGCGTAGAAGATCTCAAGAGATAGAAAGGAAACAAGAGGCTAGTCAGTGGACTTTTTATTCAGTGCCATGTTCTTGCTCTTCTTTCAATATCAGCCTTGGGCCAATATTTGAGAGAAAATTAAGGCAATATTTTGAGTATTCTTGCTTAGACGAAGATCTGGGCCTATAGTCTAAACTATGAAATCTAATGTTTTTGAAATTTGTAACAAAATGTGCAGTTACAATGATGAAGCTGCACTACCTCTGAATCATTCATTATATCTAAACCCCAATATATAATATTAAACTTACATGTGTGTATATTACATATGCAAGCTGAATTGCTGTTCAAATGCAGTTTTAGACAGCTATAGGTAAAGACTGAGATGGTGTTTTATTTTTGTAGTAATAAACATTCTTATTTCTTGGAAGTATTGTAAGAATCTTCTATTATTCATGAAAGTAGCTCTATTAATATCAATATAGCTGAAATCACTCAAGCTCACAACAGAAGTCAGCGGAGGTGCCATGGTAGAATTAGACCAAGTAGGTGGCTTCGATTCAACAAAAGAAGAAGGCAAAAAGCTAATTTAGCTCAATGTCAGTGTTATTTTCTAAACAGCTTAAGAGACCTAAAATCTTAGCTGTGGAACTTGGATCATGACAATTCACTGTCATCAGCTGAGCTATTCTAACACTGAAAGCAGCTAACAATCTGGCCTCATACCTTTACTGCCACCTGTTACTGGCACAGAGATGAACCAGCTTTGTGATCATAATTTGCTTATGGTTTTTTGCATTATTTTTATAATCTTGTGAGAAATTGTAAATATTAAATCTTGGAAAATTAAAGTATACGTGTCAAACAGAAATAGCTCACAATTATTTTGTTGTAACAATAGGGAAAATATCTAATATAGGGGGGTTAATTTTTTTCACAATATGATTAGAAATTCATAACATATTTCCAATATCATTACTTCATTCAATTTTGCTATTTCAAAGTGTAGTGAGAATATATGTAGGAATTTCTACATGCTTTAACAGACATAATAACATGAAGATTACCATCTTCATGTACAGTAATGTGTAGTTTCCACTAGATACTACTGTAACTATTCCTCTGTGGAGAGATGCACTTAATTCATACACACCGCAATCCATAAAACAAGCTTGTAGATAACCTACTTTATTACTATTTCATAAAACTGAATATTTTTTAAGTAAGTGTAGTGAAAAAGTATCTATCTTTAATTTTTAGTTAAAGTCTGGTTTCAATCACATTCTTCTGACATTTAAATTGGATGTGGAGAGTTTATTTATTGAAAAGCCACTGCAAAACTAATTGAATATTTATTTCATTAAATGGTAATGCAATTAATCTGGCTATGTCTACTAGTATTTGGGGCCCTCTTCTCTTTCACTTCACAGGCATATGCTTTAGAACAGCTTTAAGGGTAACTGTCTTATATAAAAGGTCAAACAAAGAAATATGAATAAAAAAGATAATGAAAGAGTTTTAGGGATTTCGAAATGAATCAGGGGAGATGAAGAGAGAGAAATAGATCACACCACCAGTACCCAGAAACACCCCTAGCTCTTCTCTCATAGTTCCAGTAAGTTTGTCCTGTATTACTGAAAAGTCCATATCAACTAGTAGAGAAGTGTGTGTTTTGCATTCCAGTTAAATAAAGTTTTTCTTGGTAGCAGGTTTGTTGTATTTTTATCCCAGGAACTCCATCTTTATAGCAAAGTTCTTACTTTCAATACAGTATGCTCTTTTTCCCTCTCAGCTTCAAAGGAGCTTAGGGTAACTAAGTTCAGTTTTCAAATTTTGACCTGTTGAAACATGAGATGAATTTCTCAGAAAGAACTTGGCAAATACCATGACTGTCTTTGGCACTTGGGCCACAGTGTAGGAATCTTTATTTTGAATGTATTTGATAAAATATTGCCAGCATGATTTCTATATATTTATGCATAAGGTAATGGCCCTGAGGTTAAAGCACAGTGTTATATGTGTCCTAAACAAAGCATTTCTGTCTGAGAATAGTGTTCTCAGGTTCAGAAATGTTTTAGTGAGGGTGTATGGTAATTATAATTTAGACTTACATACACAAAATACATTTCCAGTTTCAATTGTGTTAACTAACTTTTCCCAGCTTCTAATTTCTAGAAGCATTTTATGTGTAAAATTGGAAATAGAAGTCAGATTATTTTATTTCTTCTACTGTCTTCTCGCTATTTACAGGCATAGAAGAATAGCCCTAAGTTTAATCTCTCAGTGTGGAGGACCAAACCTTGCTTTTTTAACTCTTTTGTTCCGGTCATACGAAACGAGTTTTGATGGCTGGGTGAACAATGTAGCATGCAAAGATGCCCTCTGCAAATGTAGTCAGCTATTGAACATTTTAAAGGACTCCTTTGTGTTAGATAGAGGATCGTTATTTCTGACCTTTTGTCTGGTAATGGATTCAACAGCAAAAGCCATCAACAGTCAAAACTGATGTGTAGAGATTGTTCCTTGTAAGATCCCTAGAACACTGTTTATTTTTAGAAACAAAAAGACAGCAGCAAATTAGTCAGTTGTAAAGAGAATAATAAAATTTAACTTAGAGATACATGACTTATTCTTTTTAATGTTTTCTGTTTGTCATAAATAAAGTTCATATTAATCAAATTAATGGTATGTGATTTTCTCAAAAGGTTGTGTGAGAAGTAGCTTTTCTGTCCTGCAGTTATTAAGATTCAGTTGTGGTTTGGATTTTTTTTCCCTTCTGGGTCTGGGTGATAGATAAAGCTCTATCTTCCTTCTCAGCTGTCTAATACATACTACTTATATTTTCTTTTTATTTCAATTTATTTTTATTTTCTTATTTTACTGTATTTACATTGCAAAGAAAAAAAATTGAAAACACGTATACTATCCAAAAAGCTATCTAAAAGAACCAATGAAACAACTGTTTAATTACATCAGATTTCTTTTTCATCAAAAATACTTTTTACAAGCAACTCTGCTTTAGGCAGATCAGTTCTTGGTTAGGAAAACAAGGGTTTTTTTTTCTGTTTTCTTTTCCAGAAAATTTCCCATTTGCTATATCTATGAATTTGTATTTCCACATATGCTAGCAATGAACTTTCAGAACAAGGACCAAGTTCCAAACTTATATCATACTTTTCTCATTTCTTTGTTTTTTAAATTAATAAACAGTGTGTGGTTTCAGCATGTACCTTGAAAAAACTAATCCTTTTTCTTTGAGCTTTATTATCTTTTTTTACCTGAGCAGCGCAATGAAAAGAATTTGTTAAATTGATGTTGGCCTTTAAGAAGTATTTAGTTTGTACTATTTGAAACTGTAAATTAAATTATTTTGGAGGAGATTTAAAATGGATATCATCTACATATAAATTGGTTTTAGAACCAAAGGGGGCCTGCAGTCGGTATATATTATAAGATTCTATCACATTGTCTAATGGATTAGATTTTATTAAGTACAATAAAACAGCATGAGATGTTCTCAATAGAAAGCAAATTGAACTGAAATAGATAATTAATTACTGAAACTCTTATTTTTTCAACACACTGTAGACACAAATGCATTTGTTATATGTGTGTATGTTGCATACAGCAACATAAACTTGTCAGCTTAAACTTTTGCATACCTAAAAAACCCCAATATGTTCTTCGTTCAAGGTTTTTAAATTTTTGAAACACAATTATCTGTTTTGCATACATAGAGCCGCTTTGCCCTGTTGGAATTAATGAACTCCCTAACAATTTCCATATTAAAACACTTTTCAACAGTTGACAAAACTGTCACAGATATATATCCAATACAATCTTCGAATACTTTTTGACAAGATCCTAGTGAGGAATGTCCAATGTGTGGAAAAATGGTCTTACTAAAACCAGCCAAAACTGTATGCTGACAATCCTTAGGGAAGAATGTCTGAGAATTAACCCAGATCTTATTCTACTGATATAAGAAAGAACTGTTGTAAAGTCCATTATCTAGAAAAGTTTCTGTTTATAAGTCTTTGGAACAAAGGTTCCTATATTCTATGTGGTACGGATCCACACTATCTCTGAAAAACAAGCCTGAAACATGAAAGATAGCTAACTTGTAACTAAAATTGTTTATTACCTTTCATTCCTGCCAGGGTTAACCCCCAGCCAGTAACTCGGAACCACGCAGCCGCTCGCTCACTCCCCCCATCCTCCTCCCCCAGCTCCCAGAGGGATGGGGAGGAGAATCAGAGGAATGTAACTCCCACGGGTTGAGATAACACCACTCCAGTAACTAAGATATAATACAAACCACTACTGCTACCAATAATAATGATAAGGGAAAACAATAAGGGGAGAGGATACAATTGCTCACCACCCACCAACCGATACCCAGCCTGACCCAAGCAGCAATCTGGGCCTTCCGGGTGTCTCTCCCCATTTTATGTACTGGGCATGATGTGCTGTGGATGGAATACCCCTTTGGCCAGTTTGGGTCAGGTGTCCTGCCTCTGTTTCCTCCCGGCTTCCCCTCCTCTCTGGCACAGCATGAGACTGAGAAAGTCCTTGGTCAGAGTAAACATTACTTAGCAACAACTTAAAATCGGTGTTATCAGCGTTGTTCCCAGACTGAAAGTCAAAAACACAGCACTGCACCAGCTACTAAGAAGAAGTAAAAATAACTACTGTAGCTGAACCCAGGACAATTTCTTAGACAGTTTCAAAAAAAAAAAAAAAAAAAAATTTTGTGACAGAACTTTCTAATAAGATCCTAAGCTATTGAAAAGTTCAGCATATCAGATGTGGGATTCTTATAAGTTTGAATAAGGCATATTCTTCTATGGAGAGGACACAGACTTCTTTCTGAGGTCAGAACTTGGGTACAAAATAGGAGTCAGGTAACTCTCCCAATTAACAACTACACTAGAAATGACCGAGAGAAAAAAAAAAAAGTCTATTGTGTTAAGGCTGTCATTCCAGTAACAGGAATTTTCTTTTCCCCCTCCAGAAACAAGCTATCTATAAGAACAAAAAATGTTGTTTTGTGCTGTGTCTCTTTAACAACCACGTAATTATACAATCCTTGCAAATTAAATATACTAGTCAAAAGATTGCAATGTATATATTTTGCACTCATGAGTATACTAAGGTAACTGCAAATCAATTAATATATTTAAACCATATATAAAGAACAGTTTTCCACATGTCCTATTTAAACCAATTCCTTTCTTTACCAGCCTATGGTGCATATGGTTGCTTTCCATATTCATTTTGTTGAACTATGATGTTCTCAAATATCACAAATTTTAAAGATCTTAAAGGAATGCATCTGTTTTTAAACAAGTAGTGCGAGTAACACATTGAATGGAACTCCATTCAATGGAGCAGTATCTCCCCACCAATTGTAGAAAAAAATAAAGGATTCCACAAAATCCAGCTGTTATATCTGAAATGCCACAGTCAGAAAATGTTAAACATGGGTAAATGATTTTCCATTCACTGTAAAAAAAATAATTGACTTCTGACAGGCTTAGAATTTTCCTTCCTTGGTCAAGGTCTTCTCTCATTGGAATAATGTATATTATTGATGTTCAAATAAAGACTGACAGATGTGGGTTTGCCATATATTAACTTTGAATGTCACCTCATTTCCACAGTAATAATTGAAATCCCTTATTTGGATAGAAAATTCGCAGTGGATCAGACTTTCTATGTTGTAACAAAATTAGCTGGAGTTCAAATACAGACACTTTCCTTGTTGTCTTCCAAAACAAAAAGTTTTTATTGTTCCTAAAAACTGTTATGCGCCTTTGAATAACGTGAGTTATCTCAGCAAAGCTATATTACCTTTTTTCTCTAAACTTTAGCAAAATCAGGAGGTGGTTAACATTCTTTGAGTCAAATCTGGTCATAGCACATTCTTTATGCATCTTGCTAAAAGATAGTAGCTGCATTTATAAGTAACATAAATTTTATGTCAACGCCTTAAATATAGCATTATAGTGAAAAATTATGTTGCGTACTTTTCTGCAATAGACTATTTGTTCTGTGTTAAAGAGTATAAACATAAACATACAAACATACACACAAACATAAAAAATGGGCAGGGATGATAATAAAACAGGAAATGCAATACGGACAAATTGCATGGAAGCTAACTAATATACTTGAAAATTCAGAAAAAGGTGATACAAGTGTAAGTTAAAATGTGGAGAAACTCATTTTCACTCGATGTCCATGATACCATGATCTTTTCTATGGCTCTAGAAGACTCTCATCCTGGGTTAACACTGAGTTGTGAAAGGTGCTCTAAATTCATAGAATAAGGACTCTCCTGTAAAGCTGATCTGCAGCAGCTTATGTTTTCTCATGTAAACTAGGAGGAATTTAAGAATGAATTTCAGAGTCTTAAGTAAAACAGCTCTATAGAAGTTGTATATCCTGGTTTTTACCATGACCTATGCTTTCTCAAATTACAAAAAGCTTGAAATTAATCACTATTTTAAATTATCCATAGATGCCTTTCATGAATGGGTTTTGATTTGCACATTGTTTGGAATAATAAATTGTCAATATGGAAATGCTGAAATTCTCCACTTTGTATACTTCTGGCTTTAGCCCTAACTGAGTAGTTTCACATCAGTTTATTTTTTTACTGCTTTTTCAATGATCTCCCTGTAGGTAAATTATGATTTTGTTTTTGTAGAAGAGATGTTGAAATTAGGAATACAGTCCCAGTTAACAGTGTTCTTACAGAAACATGTAATCTGCAAGAATTATATATCATATTCATGGTACTCTGTGAGAGTTAGTTTTCCCTTAAGCAAAGAGAAAAGTCAGGATGAGCTTGTTAAGATTTCATTATCAGAAATATTACAAACAAACCAAATGACTTTACTACTCCAGTGCTTTCCAGAAATTCTAGAGCTGTGTACAGAGAAAATATATCTATAACAGCAAACAGTATAGAAAAGATTCTCTTTTCTATTGCTCATGCTAACTGGCAGAACCTGCACATGACTATAGGATTAAACAATTCCTAACTTCTGAAATGAGACAGCTGTACTCAACCTTTTATGAATGATTCCTGACCTGCACTGGCCCCCAAACTTGCCCATGATTTGTCTGGGAGGATGCCAACTGGCATTGCCAACAAGTATGCCAGATTTCTACTGTTAGGCCTGCAACAAGTATTTAGCAGTACAGCCAGTTGAGCAGCAGTGCACAAGCCCCACCACCGCCTAGGGCACTGTTTTAGATATAACTGCAGGTATTTGTCAAAACAGATAAAGCTGCACCATGTAAAAATAAACTGGATCATAGCTCAGAAGAGCTTGCTGTGAGAGTATGAATCACAAGGCACAACTTCAGGGACTTTGGAAGAGTGCAATCATACTTGTTTTTAGATTATATATCATCTGAAACCAGTTGATACAAGAAATGTATGTTAGCATTTTCCATGTTTCATTTCAGTTAAATAATCTAAATACACTGATTTCTTCTCTTGTTTGATTTTTTAAATTTTATTACTGCTTTGTTTTCCTCTTATTTTAACCTTTCTTACTGAGTTGTTTTTCCCCCTTTTGCTGCATGTTAATATTCACTGATCATAAATCAGACATATTTAGCACTTTTTGATAAAAAATCTCTTTTGAAACAGTTAGCTACGTGGATGACCATGCGAGCCCTTATCTTGCAGCTTTTACTCAAAAAAGAATCCCTTTTCCCCTGCAAAACTGAAAAACATGCATCTTAGCTATGATAGCAAACTCTGAAATATAAGGAAATTACAGTAATTGCAAACCTTGTGAAGTTATTTTCTGAAATGTTACTGTAAATAAATGAGGACAACACAGTTAAGAATTAAACAGAATATAATAAAATGAGAACTGTTTTCTTCAAGCTTTTATACCTATCTGACAGATAAAAAATAAAATGTTACTTTTTTCTTTTTTTTTTTTTTTCAAGTAGTATTTATGACTGACATGATAAAATTCATCATGATAAATTCAGTATAAAGTTTTAGGTTGTTTTAACCTTTAGGTTGATCTATGAATTAACACAGTAAGCATGGATTCCTCAAATACTAGAAGGTATTTTATGCTCATACGAGAAATTTTATTAGGAATCACATGTGAATAAAATTACAAGATTAAGTGATGTTGCTCTCATAATCCATAGATCTACAGATTTTTAAAATAATGCAAAATCTGTAATTCTACCTTAAGGTTATATCCTAAAAAAAATCTCCTTCCCATAAGTTTCCATACAAATAACGATAACATATGATAGGACTTCTGTAATGTTATTACTGGAGATAAACTTTCAGATAACATTTGTTAAATTTAATTTCTCATGTGTTGCAAGATACATTTTGTGTTTTCTCATGTTCTACTTTTGTTGATTAACATCAAGCACTGTTGCACATGGGAAATCAATTTTCTGTATGAAATTTTGCTTTACTTAACTGTATCTGGCCCCTGGGCTTCAAAGTATACCAAGTGAAGTTCAAATTGTTGCAATATATTCCAAATACTATTACATGTTTAATCTACAAAGAAGTAATTAAAAAAACAACCAACCAAACAAAAAAAGACCCATACAACCACCCTACAAGAAAAACAAAAAAAACCCCTCACACAACATAAAAAAGCTCCATGGTAATGACGCAAGGGGAATAAAGCAGTCTTGCCCTTCTGAGACCTAAAAAGACAGGAAAACTTGGGTTACAATTTTCTTTGTGATATTCTCCCTGCATGTGATCTGACATAACTAGGAATTCACTTGAGTGTAACTCATTAAATAGATTATTTAATTCACATTGTAAAAGATTTTTTTTCTGATGATTTTTGACTGTTTATTCTATCTTTCTACATGCATGGAGAAAATTGCGTTCCCTTTCTGTCTGAAATTTTAGCTTTATTCTGTCAACACACCAAATACATTTTAAAATTCTATTTTGCACTTAACTTTTCCAATAAAACTGTGTAAATAACAGTTTTTCTCTTTGTAGGCAATTAAAAAAAAGCTGAAATGCCATTGAATTAAACAGATTACTTAGCTTCAAATTTGATCTATGGGGTTTTTAACCCAGTTAAAGAAAGAATTCAAAATGAAAAATTAGTATTTCTACTTGCTAAGTTTCCTTCTGCATTAATAATCAAGTGATACAGATTAATGAAGGATATGTTTTGGCAACAGACAGCATGCTTTTTTTTCCCTGTTATACACATAGCTTTAATTAGCATAAATAAACTGTGGCACATTGAAAAATTTGAAATATCTAACCAATTAGAATTTTATTTCAATATTCAACTGAATGAACGTAATTCTCTAATTTACCCTCAACTTGTTGGCTTTAACATTTAATTTAGGAATTAGTTATAAAATCATCTTAAATCCATATTGGTGGAGAATTTGAGGGCATTTTGAACAATCCTAAGTATTCCATAATTTGTTTCTGAGAAGGAGGTAAGGAGTGATTGGCATTTTACATGTTTTTATTAAATGAATATCAGCAGAACTGATACCATGTGCAGCATCAGCAGTCATGCTTAAAGTTATGGATGTTTTATTTGAGGTTTGCTGCTTGTCAAAATCAGCTGGAAAGAATTATAATAACCTTTCGGGTATTGTCTCACCAAGAATAATGTTGTCTTGAAGAACTCTAATTGGCCATGTATATAGTGATGTTCAGACGCAGCAATTGAGAAATTTAAGAAAGAAAAAATATTACAACTTCCCATAGACTGAATTTCGTCCTGAATTCTTCACTCAAATAGACATGTGAAAACAAAATGTACAATTCACTAAAACACAGCACAGCAATACTATTGAAATTGACTACTGCTGTAACAGATCCTACAGCTTCCATGACTGTCAGTGTTTCAGCTGAGTAGACAAACTAGCAGAACACTGGGTCTTATAAATACCATTGTATCAGCAAAGTTTATAAATATATATTCCATTCTGGATTGTTTTCAAGCTGATTATCAGTGCTTGTAAAAGACGCTCCAAGTTCTTCTGCTTCCTAAGAGCTAATAAGGTGTTCTTTGTAAACTGTGTGTCTATTGTAGTTTATCTGGATCATCGTCATTAAATATTGATCAATCCTAAATGTTTTCTGATACTTCAAGCATCTCAGTGTTTATATAAACATATCAGTTGGACTATATTCTCTGACAGGAACCAGAGTTAAATGCATCATATTTTGGTCAAGACTTAAATATATCATATGGTTTGTAACACATATGAACAGTCTTCTGAGTTTCCTTTTTAATGTGCATTTCTTTTTCTCCTGTGAAACTCATTTTTATTCTACACTACTGTTGTAATTAGCATGTTGAGCTATGCTGCAATAGGTTGGGCCAGTTTGGCACAGCCAAACACTAAAAACACAGCCAATTGCCAGACTGTTAAAAGCATTTCCAGCCCACACACTCCTTATCCCTGCTGATTTTAATCCTGGGGGCTGAGGAAATTTGGCTCAATAGCTGTTCTTTTTACATGGAAGACTGAACTGAGCTGGTTCAGTCCCCACATTCAGAGATGGCTCATACCTTGTGGATAGTAGGAGCCAGACACACAGCAAATTTATGAAACTCACTGAAATAAATAATTCCTTGTTGCTCTATATAGTGCAGATGTTAGAGAACATACGGCAACTAATGACATGCACCAAGGTTCCACAGATATTTATTTTTTTTAAACCAATGTTCAAATGCAACACAGAGTTGTTCAGCTGTGCAGCTGTGTCTTAGCTCTCAGTAGGCACTTTGCTGGCTTTTTCCAAGCTTGTATAGGTATGTAGCAAGATGAGCATGAGCACACATGCAATTCTTAAAAAAAGTATAGGTTGCTCATTGTTAAGGTAACACTGGTAAAATGAGAATATTTAGTTATTACATATTGGAAAAATTAAAAATTAACTTGTGAGGTTCCTTTTCTTTCATATGATATTTTTCCTTTAAAGTCTGTTGTGTCACTGAACTGCACACGCATCCACCTACATACTCATTTGCTGAACTATTTTCTGTTGTGATTCCCACCAGCTAAAACAAAGATAAAGGAGCAGTCACTGACCATGGTACCTTCTTGGTTTTAGTTTGGCAATATATCCTAATTCAATTTTGCAAAACTTGCTTGCTGCTTCATTTAACTAAGGTATTCCAGTCTCCCTCCATACTGGTGAAAATCTTTTGAAGCAATGAAGTTTTGGCCCACTCATGTATCTGTAGTTTTCATATCAGCCTCACCAAAAGTCTCCCGAGATCTTCGCCTTACTCGTTCCTGGCCAAAAATGGGCTTTAAGGAATGTTTTGCTTCAGTTATATTTCAGTGAGAGGAAATTAAAAGTTCTTTGAGGTTTAATATAGGCACTGACATAGGACTTCCCTCCACGGCCTCCCCCAGGAGTCCCTGTTTTGAGGAAAACTAATTTGAATTCCCATCTCTATTGTTTTTGTTCAAAAAACTGTCTCTATGTCGTTATTGTTTAGGAATGTCACAGTCCCTGAAGCTTTTTTAGTCAATCAATCCAGGTTTCAAATAATCCAGCTGATGTACTTTGACTATTACTTACAATAATATCTGTAAATACCTCCTACCTGTCTTGTGCTTCAAGATATTTGAAGCATCCGCCTGTTATTATTTATGGTCTTGAAGCAATTTGGGAGAAGAACAACATTCTTTTTTTGTGTGTGTGTGTGTAATGTCTCATGGAGTGGGTTGGGGTTTCTGCCTTACACAAAGCTCAGACATAAATAAGGAAAAAGATATTCAGTGCTGAACATTATTTCCTTTAATATATTGTATAAGTATATACATATTCACACATACATAAAGTACTTGTTTAATGAGATATTTGAAGGTAATCACTTTGGATAAGGGATGGCCAATATTTTATATGATGTTTAATGTTATCTCTCAATACCATACTGGACTAGAGAGAATTAAAACTGAAATTAGCATTAAATGGCAGTTCACTGTATATGCATAGCTTCTGTCATGCAATTTTCTTAAATATATTATTGGTCAGCAGAATAGCCTTTTACTGATACAAGTTAACAGAAATGAGATTGTTTCTCTTCCCCAAAAACTTTTTTATTTAATGATATATAGGAATGTGTAATAACGATCAGTTTGAAACGTCGTGATTACCATACAATGTACTGGAGAGTTCAAAAACTTTGGGTTTTTTTTATTTTTACAAAAGCTTTCTTACTTTAAATATGTTTTGGAGGTTTTTTAGCTGTACAAAAAAAAAGAGATAACCCCACTTCATAAACATATGGTTAGAACAAAATACACAATAGCTTTGCAAACTGTCCCACTATGCTAGTCTGTTAAAATCTTCTTAGTCACTAAGCTTGTCAATGATAAGAATGTCATTTGGGATTTTTTTACTTTTAGGTGTGATTAATTTTTTGTGTTGTTGGGGTTTTTTTATTTTTTTTTCAGCCTTACAGTCACAGTTTATCTTTTTAGTAAATGCATTTTCTCTTTTGTAAAATTGACAAGGAATACATTCCGGGTAGTTAATGGCTGTTATCATTTCAGTTTTACAGATGATAGATTTTCTTCTAAATATCCTCAAGGGTGATCTTTGCTGTCAGTGTCTGCCCCGTGCTCATCTTCTAAACCTGGACATAGTTCATAGACATTTCCATTGTCTTGACTGAGATGAGTATTTTCACCTACTTAGATAAAAAATTCTACTTGTTTCTGAAAATGTTATAAAGAAGGTGATTTGTGTGATTGAGCTATGAAAAAAATTATTCCCTAGGTTTATTCATTATTTTGGGTAATGAAGGGTGAGATAGAAAAGGATGGGGGGGAAATCTCTTCAGACAGAGGGAAAAGATATGTATTAGAACTTATTTTTCTTCTTACATAAAGAGATGTTCTTTACAATTTGCATTTTGTTTCTAGTGAATATTTTTCCAGTACAATTAGGAAGGTGAAATTCTGGAAAAAACTGTAATGTAATTTTAGTAGAAACTCAACTTTAAACAATATGGAATCCTTTTCTGTTAGTCTACTTAAATTTTGAAAACTGAAATTATGTTGAAAATATCATTTTTGCTTGTGAGAAGATTTGAAATTAAAACCCTCAAGCATTTCAAGCTTACAAAAATGGTTACATCTGTAGTATTTCAATTTTCAGAGAAAAAAGACTGTCATACTCAGTAGCAGATATTTATATTTTGTTTTTAAAGTTTTCTTGCAAAATACAAAAGAAAATTTAATCTTTATAGAATATGGAGAACAGCCTAGAGATGTGGGTGAATTTAAAATTCCAAATTAAACTCTTTTTTTTTTTTTTTTTTAATGGAGAAAGATACAGAGAGTATGCATTTATGGCTAAAACCTACCTACAGATGTCAGAAAGATCCCTCTAGACTGCTATTCTATAGCAGTATAGTGAGAAGCATTACAGAGCTATAGTAAGAGACATTGTATCCTGGACCTGAAAGAGCTATTCACTGAGGATAGTTCCTTTGAAGTCAGTGTGCAGGCCCGGTCTCAGAAGTGTTTCCTTTCTGGCATTATTCTACTGGTGAGAATGTGAAAGCAACTAAGATGGCAATGACCATATAGAGTCTATTTCTTGCAACATAAGAAGGGGGAACAGGAGAAAAAAGAATTCCAAAAGCAAAATTCATGAAGTAAGAGAACCGGTGAAGAAGTTTCTATGGAAAATACATGTGAAAAAAGTGCTTAGGACAACTGGGAATTCTTTAAACAATATCAAGGACACAAGCACAAGCTATTGAAGCTGCATAAAACTAGGATGGTTATGACAGATCAGCTGGGCTATATTGTGAAATCCTGCAAAATGGAAAAGTAATGAAAATTTAAGCTGGACAGATGACTAAGTGTAAAAGAATTGCATAAACTTTGTTAAGTCATGTAATGAATTGTGAGTAAAATATATCTAAAACTATGGACAAAGCCTGTAGTTTTAAATGTGGATCCTTTTCCTCACTCTAACTCATGGTGCACAAGTGTGTATCCATGCGTACACTCTGGTAATGGTGCAAAAATCTGGATGTTAGTATGAGTTCTGAGACCAGTGCCCAGTGACATTATAGCAATGGTCGAACAAATAAATGCACCTGCACTGGGTATAGGTGGCAAGGTTTTGGTAGCAGGGACTCCATGCACTGGAGCAGAGATTTTCCCACAGCCTGTGGAAGTTTTAGAAGAGATCCTAGTGGTGTAGGTGTTTCCCTGCAGTGTGTGGAGGACCTCATGCTGGAGCAGGGTAAAAGTCTGAAGAAGAAGGAGCTGCAGAGAGGAACTGTTATGGGCTGACTGCAACTCCTAATGCCACACCTCCTCTGCGACACTTCGGGTTAAGGCAGGAGGAAGAGGAGTCACGAAGGAAGGACTGAAGTTGAGCCTTAGAGGAGTGTGTGTTGGAAAGGTAGTTTTGTTTTTGTCCTTGTTTCTTACTATCCTAGTCTATTTTAATCGGCAATAAAGGAAATTAGTTTTCCCCAAGTCGAGTCTGTTTCGCTTGTGATGGTAAGTTTTAATTAATCTCTGTGTCTTTATCTCTACCTACAGTCTTTTCCATCCTATTTTTCCCTGTCCTGTTGAAAAGATGAGTGACAGAGAGGCTGGGTGGGCATCTGCCTGCTGACAAAAGTGCTACCACAGCATCATTTCACCTGTTCTAAATTTCCTTCATGCCTAATGGATCAAGATGACTAAATGTTTTTATGGTCTTAAGACTTTTGTGTTGGAAGAATCAATTTTCCCTGCTTTTCTACATGTGTTAAAATCTTTTTCATGGGCAATTGTACTACATAATTTGCTTCCACAATGTTTTATTTAATTTCTTTAATAACTGATCCCTTTAAAAATGAGAAGAAAAATGGCAGAGAGTTTACAAAGCCTTATGTCAATTGTAAGGATTTACTATAATAAGAGCATAATATAATTAGGGGACAAAATGTATTCAGCCAGAATCAAAGAACAGGAATGAAAATAGGAAATGGATATGAAATTACTCCTTTCTCCTTGTTCTCATGATGTTATGTTATTGATAATTTCTGATGCCATACATCAGAAATTAAAGCAGAGTTCAGACTACTTTGTTACTTGTGGTGGCTGTATTCCATCTAGTAGAACAATTCGTTCTGAAACATGTTATCTTGAATATTTTGTCTGTCCAAGACACCTTTTTATTGCTGGGAGGTGGAGGTACTAAGCACCAATAAACAGCAAGAAAACTAATTAATGGAAGTTCAAATGTCTACAAGGAAAATGTCAAATCCTCTGTCATGTTATCACTAGAGTCTCACTACATTTAGTTGGTGAAGTGTGAAATTCCATAATTTTCATTTTAAAAGCTACCTTTTGACAACTCGTTGTAGAGAGATTATTTTCAAGGGAACTAATCCCCATGGAGGGTGAATGACTGAATTTTCTGGTGGACTGAAATGTGAGGTGGGAGTTAACCATCTCTAACCTCCATGGACTTCTTACAGTGGAACTAGCATGTCAAAATACGGCCAGGATGGATAGGGCTTTGAGCAACCTGGACTAGTGGAGGGCGTCTCTGCCAATGGCAGGGCGGTTGGAACTAAATGATCTTTAAGGTCCCTTCTAATCCAAACCATTCTATGATACCTTAATTTATGTAAAAGTTAAAGGAAAATATTTCATATCTTGTTTTGTGTTACTCAAATAAGTCTAGTGAATCTGAAGTGATATGAAAGCTGTTCTTTCTTCTTTTTGTGTTAAATAATGTATTCTTACAAGTAAAATGGTCTGGCTAAGATGGAGTTAATGTTTCCATAGCAGCCCTCGTAGTTCTGTGCTTTGTATTGGTAGCTAGAAAGGTGTGATTACACATCAGCATTTTGGCTACTGCTGAACACATGGCATCAAGCTTGTGTCTCCAACATCCTTCCCTCACCAGTAGGCTGGAGATGGGCAATATCTTGGGAGGGGGCGTAGCCAGGACAGATGACACAAACTGACCAAAGGGATATTCTGTACTATATGATGTCTGCTCAGCAATAAAAGGTAAGAGAAAGGAGGAGGAAGGGGTGTGGGGGCATTCACTAATTCCAATGTTTGTCTTCTGGAGCAACCACTACATGTACTGAAGCCCTACTTCCTGGGAAGTGGTTGGACATCGTCTGCTGATGGGTAGTAGAGAATAAATCCTTTGTTTTCCTTTGATTCCATCTGCAACCTTTACTTTTGCTTTATCTTAATCCACAGGTTTTTTTCTCAATCTTATTTTCTGCGCTCCCTGTCCTGCTGAGGAGGAAGTGATAGAGTGGCCTGGTGAGCACCTGGCATCCAACTGACATCAACCCACCACACCACATTTTAACTTTTTTGAAATATTTTTTAATGTGTTTCTCCCTTGTCAGACTTAATGGTGAGCTTAAACATAGTTGATCATTTTACAGCCAAGCACATAGTTTCTGGAGAAGAAATAAAAAATTTTTAAAAAGGCAATTATTTCCTAGGACCGATGCAGCAAATGTACCAAAACAGGTCAGAAAGTCACCTCGTCCACCTGCTTCCAGTCTGTTCAGACTGTAGATAAAGCATAGATATATGTGTTTGTGTAATTAACTCAATACAGATAACTGAGTGCCCTAAAAAGAGATTTTAAACTGATAAATTTGAAAATTCAGTTTGACAACCTTATTT
>NW_009927675.1:1660-3893 GCF_000696875.1 Nestor notabilis | reverse complement strand
TTTGCACAAGGGCGGTTTAAGTCATGGCAGAGATAAGGGATGAAAAACCTCTTGAATTGACTTTAAGCAAGCAGTAAGTACATCTGCCTGAATGTTCTTTTTGACTCCATCCTCTTGAATTGACTTGACGTAAGCACTTAGTGCATCTGCCTGAATGTTCTTTTTGACTCCATCATCATTGAAAAAGCTTTGATCACTGTAAAGTTGTGCTCACTGAATGAGAATGAATACTTATTAATATTTATTTATCATAAAAAGGCACAACAGTATGCCATGGCAGACAAAAAAATCTCCTCAAAAATCTTAGGCATATAAAGAAGCACAGAAAACATATTTCTTGACAATAGCAACAGCAGATATTTGTTTTTCTAGTCTGTGTTCACTTTTAAACAAAATCAAACTGGATATGTTTTATGAAGGCTGTGGCCTCTTCTCTTCTGGAAATGCTAAAAGGAAAATACTATTGGCAGTATTCAAAATACCAGCAGTCTCTTCCTGATTCTCTAGCAGCTAGTCATCATCATAATGCAACCACTGTGGCTTCTTTAGATTTTATTTTAATGCAGTAGTGTACGTCTGTCCCTCTGATTTTTCCAGAACTGCATTAAAGGTTATACTAAATTCTGACAATAAGTTCTGTAGGGGTAATACATGTTACCCAGAGAAAGCATACTCAGTCAACATAAATTTATGCTTCAATCTAAGACTTGAAAGGAGAGAGAACAGGGTCATAATTCTCATATATAGTATTGAATATAAATTAATGGCCCAGTCTAAGCCAAGGAGTTTCATTACATGAAACACACAAGAATTATTGGCCAGATATCTGTAAAAAATGTAAATTCCTTATTTATATTTATAAAATATAATTCGCATTCTTCCAGTTTAACACTATCTCTGTGATCATGTATAGCATTTTTGAATAACTTTTGCATAGTTTTTGTGTTAGTTTGAATGCAGCAGGTATCAAAATTGTGTTGAAGGCAGCAAATACTAATGCCATAATCCATTAGTTTGGGGTTTTTTTTTTCCCATTTCTATACATTTCTGAAAATTCCTATGGCAATAAAAGCATAGTAAATGCTTTTCTTATGAAAATCTCTTTTAGGCTTTCTTAGACACTGTGAAAGTGTATTTATTTACAAGTGTACCTGTGGGCACTGTACATGTATTTATTTTAAAGCTACAGAATAAAAGCTTTATTCGAGATATGCTGAGTTATCATCTAGTTAGATGCATAATAACCTGAAATATTTCTTTACTTTTAAAGGAGATGTCTAGGCTTCCTTTTAATCTGAGTAGTCTGGGATGTGATGGTTGGGGTCAGGCTTTGCTGCCATGCCTGTGGGGTGTGGAGTTCAGGATCCTAAGGGAGGGAAAAAAGCAAACAGACAGAAAATCTTGGCCTCTTCAGAAATCCCATGGAATGACTGAGGACTAGAAGAAAGCAAATGTCAGTCCTATCCTCGAGAAGAGCAAGAAGGAGGATTTGGGAAACTACAGGCTGGTCAGTTGCACCTCAGTTCCCAGGGTTGTGATGGAAGAAATAATTCTGGTTTGTTTTTTTTTTTTTTTTCCAAACATTGAGAAGGTGATTTAGAATAGTCAGCATGGATTTATGAAGAAGAAATCTTGTTTGACCAACTTAATGGACTTCTACAAGTAAATTAAATTAAATTACTAGCTCAGTAGATGAGGAAAAAGCAATGAATGCCACATTCTTGTCAGCAAAACTTTCAACACTACAGTGTCACCAGCTTGTGTGGTAAGCTGAGAGGATGATCTGGACCTCTGTGATACTTAACAACATTCATGATAACTTTCTTAGGGTCTCCTACTCTTCTTGCTGTTACTCGTCATGATCAGGGAAATTGCAATTAGAATTAATGACATCCAGTTGTTGTAACATACCTTTGCTATTGCATTCCTTTGTGGACATCATACTAGTATGCAATAAAAGTGTGAAAACAAATTATGGCTTTAGCTTTCTTAGTTTGGCCAGGAGATGAAGAAGGAGCCAAAAAAGGTGGTAGGGAAACGTACATTGGTATCAGAGCTAATGGTCATAGAATGGTTTGGGTTGGAAGGGACCTTAAAGATCATTTAGTTCCAACCACTCTGCCATAGGTAGGGACACCTTCCACTAAATCAGGCTGCTCAGAGCCCCATCCAACCTGGCTTTGAACATTTCCAGGGATCGGGCAGCCACAGCTTCTCTGGGCAACCTGTCTGT
>NW_009927675.1:0-1629 GCF_000696875.1 Nestor notabilis | reverse complement strand
CGCGCCCGCCCCCAGCTTCTCTGGGCAACCTGTCTGTCTGGAGTTTTGGCTAACTTTCTGTCAGTTCTCCCCCTATCTTTTTTTTTTTTTTTTTTACTATTTTTACTGCATCTAGCTGATATTTTCAACTACCTATAGATTCCATATGAATTACTATCCACAAGGTTTTCTATCTACAGCCTAAAAACAGATGTCTTGTTCTTCAGTATTTATAACTAAGTTACTTCTCTGAAGTATTTAGAGAGGGGAAAGCAGCTTAATTTTTCATCCTGAAGTTCATTCAGTTCTCTCTTGAAACAGGGAACTGAAACTATAGTTTCAACCACCATGCTGAGATATGTCAGTGTTTCTTGGAAGCTTTGTCTTCTCATATTGTGACAGAACATAATATATGCTAATATTCCTAATTAGAATAAGATTATTTTTCCCCATAAACCTGTAAATTTCTAGGAGTCATTTGTTACGCTTGATTCATTTGCAAAGAACCCTTGGCCTGTAAGAGTTGCAAAACTATCATCTTCACTTTCAATATCTGGTTGGAATTTTTCAGATGAGAAAGTACCTTTCAACAAAAGTTTCACTCCATTGATTTCACTTCATAAATACATCCATGATATGGACATCTAACATTCTGATTGCATTTAGTTCATTATTTTCACTTGAATAAGTCAGGTCACAAGAGTAAATAAGCAGTTTATATAGAAACTCGCTGATGCTCAAATTATTCATTTTAGGAATATTGTTATAAACATTATTTAATAACACTAAGTTTTAAATTTAAAGCTATTACAGAAGAATCAATTGGCAATATAATATCCTTTGAACTAGCATATATTAACATGATGATTAATTACTGTACAATATTCTTCTTTCTAATTCTCCTTTGTACTCAGCACTGGCAACACCACGCCTCAAATACCATGTTTAGTTTTGGGCCCCTTGCTGCAAGAAAGACATTGAGGTGCTGGAGCAGGTCCAAAGAAGAACAACAAACTTGGTGAAGTCCTGTGAGGAGCTGCTGAGGGAACTGGTTTTTTTTAGCCTGGAGAAAAGAAAGCTTAGGGAAGACCTTATTGTTCTCTACAGCTACCTGAAAAGAGGTTGTAGCAAAGTGAGTGTTGATGTCTTCTCCCAATTAACAAGTGATAGAACAAGAGAAAACAGCATCAAGGGAGGTTTAGATTGGATATTAGGAAAAATTTCTTCCTAAAAGGGTTGTCAAGCATTGGAACAGGCTGCCCAGGGCACTGTTGGAGTCATCATTCCTGGAGGTATTTAACAGATGTGTAGGTTAGGCGCTTAGGGACATGGTTTAGTGGTGGGCTTAGCAGTGTTGCTTTAACAATTGGACCTGATGATCTTAAGGGTCTTTTCTAACTAAATGATGAGTTTGAACAAATACCACCACTCTCTAAGGTCCTACTGTACACAGTTTAGATTTTGCTCAAACTCATTTCAAAACTTTGCTTATAACCTGGGTTTACTTTTTCCTCTACCAAAATGTTACAGGTAAAGCTTAACCAAGTTTTATATATTCATTTACAATGGGAAACAAAAGCATATTCCCTATTCTACCACTATGTTGTTTGCATGTAAATGCTAATTGTCCTGGGTTCAGCTACAGCAGTC
>NW_009927674.1:1094-1460 GCF_000696875.1 Nestor notabilis | reverse complement strand
GCCATATCCCATATCCATATATCCATATCCCTGGATCCCATATCCCTATATCCATATCTCATATCCCTGTATGCCATATCCCATATCCATATCCATATATCCATATCCCATATCCCTGTATCCCATATTCCTATATCCATATCCCATATCCCTGTATCCCATATTTCTGTATCCATATCCCATATCCCTGTATCCCATATCCCATATCCATATCCCATATCCCTGTATCCCATATCTCATATCCATATATCCATATCCCATATCCCTGGATCTATATCCCATATCCCTGTATTCCATATCCCCTATCCTATATCCCTATATCCATGTCCCATATCCCTGGATCCATACCCCATATCCCACACACCA
>NW_009927674.1:388-965 GCF_000696875.1 Nestor notabilis | reverse complement strand
TCCCATACCCCATATCCCATATGTCCTATATCCCATATTCCGTATCCCCATATCCCTGTATCCCATATCCCATGTCCCTGTATCCCATATCCCTGTATCCCATATCCCACACCCCATATCCCATATCCCTGTATCCCACACCCCATATCCCTGTATCCCACATCCCATATCCCGTGTCCCTGTACCCCACATCCCACACCCCATAGCCCACATCCCATAGCCCATATATCCCATATCCCATACCCTATATCCCATATATCCCGTATCCCACATCCCATATCCCTGTATCCGGCGCTGTGCAAGCGGCAGCAGCCGGTGGTGCCGGAGGCTCTGGCCGAGCACATCACGGCCGCTTACGTGGAGATGAGGAAGGAATCATGGAGCTGCCGGGATTCGGGATTCACCTCGGCACGGACCCTGCTGGCCCTGCTGCGCCTGGCCACCGCGCTCGTCAGTGCGGGATGGGGCTGGGAATGGGCCGGGAATGGGATGGGATAAACGGGAATGGGGATGGGATAACTGGGAATGGGATGGGAGAGTTGGGAATGGGCTGGGATAAACGGGAATGGGGATGGGA
>NW_009927674.1:0-289 GCF_000696875.1 Nestor notabilis | reverse complement strand
GTCTGGGATAACTGGGAGTGGGGATGGGATAATTGAGAATGGGGCTGGGAATGGGTCTGGGATAACTGGGAATGGGGATGGGATAACCGGGAATGGGGATGGGATAACTGGGAATGGGATGGGATAACCAGGAATGGGGTTGGGAATGCTATAGGTGGCTGTAGGGAATGTTATAGGTGGCTATAAGTGTCTATAGGGGGTGCTATAGGTGATGCTATAGGTGTCTATAGGGGATGGTCTAGAGGTGTCTATAGGAGATCTATATAGGGGATGGTCTATAGGTGTCTAT
>NW_009927673.1:11564-14231 GCF_000696875.1 Nestor notabilis | reverse complement strand
TAATAATATAACAATAATAATAATAACAACAACAATAATAAAAATCCTAGGCTTGTAACATCTTGGGCATTCATGTACATCTCTCTTTCACAGTCCTGAAGAAATTAAGAGTTGATCAGATTTTGCAGGGTTTTGTTTTAGGTGTGGACTGATGAGCTGAACTGTGTTAAGAATAAGGAAACATATCTTTCTAGAAGATAACTTCTGTGTCAGCTGCCCACCTTTAAGTACTTCCTTTCAATTAGTGAGGCAGTGAGTTTTATCTTTCTTTCCTGCAGAAGCAGGGATCTTTTCTGATTCCTACCCCCTCCCCCCACCTCTATTCTCCCTTTAAGATGAGAATCAGAAGTTATACAGGGTTTGACAAGAAAACCCTTTACCATGACATTTGGTGTTTCATAGAACCATAGAATACAAGGTTGGAAGGGACCTCGATGATAATCTTTTTATATCCAGTCAGAATCTCCCAAGGAGTACTTGCACCCATTACCCCTGTCTTTTCAATGTCACTCCTTGTAAAAAGGGAGTCTCTGTCTTCTTTGTAGCCACCATTTAAACACTGGAACATGGTAGTAAGCTCTCCCCTAAGCTTTCTTTTCTCCAGGCTGAATAAACCCAGTTCTCTCAAACTTTTCTCATATGGCAGGTATTTAAAAAGATTACTCTTGTTATCAGGTAACAGAACCACATCATCATGCTGACACAATCTAAAGCTTATTTATTAAACATTTTTAGTATGGTGATAGACAGCAATATCTAGGCAAATGGTTTTATCCTACGTGCCACGTACTACATCCTACAGCCACAGTTCCTGCCCTTCACAGACCCAGGGGCACAGGACACTCGTGCTGACCGCTGGATGTGTCTTAGTCCTGGCTGGTGGCCCGGGCCCTGAACAAAACTGTTCCACATTAGGCTCAACCTTTGTGTGGTGTCTGAGGTCCACAGTGGTGTGTTGATCTCATCTCCCATTGGGCAACTGTTTTCTTTGTTTATTGTATTATAAAAAATAAGCTGCTAATGGCCTTGCTAACCACGTAGCCTGAGGCCAATCTCTGACTGGTTTTATATTTAATGCCAATTAGCAGTTGTCACCATTTTCACCAGGCTTTCTCTCACCCGCTAGTCTCTAACCTCAAATACATCACAAAAGTGTGAAGTCAGCAAACATCACATAACATAACAGTGATTGTCTATTGCTTCTTTGTTTTCCAGCTCATCATAAGGCAGTCTACTCAGACTTGGTAAATTTAGCCAATGACTACTTTATTTTGCAGTGATTTAGGGTAGACTTCACACCATGACAATGTTTAAAATGAAATTTGCTACATTTTTAATTGAAAATAAGCCAGCTAACACTTAGATCAAGTTTCCTGATATTCCTTAAAAAACACATGATAAAACAAGATGCTTGTACTTAATGCACAGTCAGGTCTCTACACCTATAGGTAGTTGAAGATTTTTATATGGTTAGTTTCATAAGAAACTACCCCAATTATGTCATTGTAGATAAAATCAGGATTCACCCTATTTGGTCTCAAAACTGTCATCTATGAGATAAAATAAGAAATTACATACGTAAACAAAATCAAGGTGTGCCAAGATAGCCTCTGGTTGTTTGTAATCAGTTCTTATATTTGGGATTGGAAACTTCACATCACTTCATTTTTATTTACCTTTAGTGATCTGCTTTCATTGTGGACTCTTCTGTCCTGACTATCCTAACATGCAAGCATGCAATGATACATTCCTAGGCTGCCTAAATTTGAGTATTTCCCAACAGCAACTGCTTTAGTGGTTAAGACCATTAGGGGGAAAAAAAAAAAAAGAAAAAAATTGACATATCAGTTATGCATTGTTTAGCACATATATTTTATAATAGCACAGGGAAATAATAACTATGTGGTGTGATAGGTATGCCATGAGACATTGAAGAAAGAAACAGTTTTGTAAGTCTCAGCCTGCATGGAGGGGAAGTAAGAAAATGCAGCACCATTGCTCAGCATGAAGCAGATTTTGGCACAGAAGTACTCCTAGTGAGGGCAAACTTTTGGTCTTGTTTGTTTTGATAGCTATCGCAGAAAACAACTTTTCAAATAAAAAAGGAGATATCTTTAAAAGAGCAAAAGAGGAAACCTTTTCAGGAGAAACAGATTGGCAAGAAGTATAAAAAGTTACTTTGAAGTACATAGAAGTTGAAGGCAGATTCTGGCAGTGGGTGAAAGATAGAGTGGTAAGAATGTGTTACACTGTTCTACTTCCTGGTACTAAGGGAATATTTATTGATACCAAGTGCAGTGTCCTGCACCTGGGTTGAGGCAATCCCAAACACATACACAAGCTGGGCAGAGAATAGGTTGAGAGCAGCCCTGAGGAGAAGGACTTGGGAGTGTTGGTTGATGAGAAACTCAACATGAGCAGGCAGTGCGCGCTTGCAGCCCAGAAAGCCAACGATATCCTGGACTGTATCAAAAGAAGTATGACCAGCAGGTCAAAGGAGGTGATTCTGCCCCTCTGCTCTTATGAGACCCCACCTGCAGTACTGCATTAAGCTCTGTAGCCCGTATCACAAGAGGGATGTGGATCTGCTTGAGTGAGTTCAGAGGAGGCTGTGAAGATGATCAGAGGGCTGGAGCACCTCTTCTATGAGAACAGGCTGAAAGAGTG
>NW_009927673.1:7508-11533 GCF_000696875.1 Nestor notabilis | reverse complement strand
AGTGTGGCTTGTTCAGCCTGGAGAAGGGAAGACTCCAGGGATACCTTAGAGCAGCCTTCCAATATCTAAAGGGTGCCTACAAGAAATCTGGAGAGGGACTTTTTACAAGAGCATGTAGGGATAGGACAAAGGGGAATGGTTTAAGCTGTCAGAGGGGACATTTAGATTAGATTCTAGGAAAAAAAATCTCCCTGTGAGGCTGAGACACACAAGAACAGGTTGACCAGAGAAGCCGTGGATGCCTCATCCCTGGCGGTGTTCAAAGCCAGGTTGGATGGGTCTTTGAGCAACATGGTCTAGTGGAAGGTGTCCCTGCCCATGATAGGAGGGGCTAGAACTAGATGATCTTTCATGTCCCTTCCAACTCTAACTACTCTATGATTCTATGATACAACTTTCCAAATTCAAAGCAACTTCATTTTCCAGTAAATTATTTCAAAGTTCCATAGATTGTAAGTTAAAAAAGTGCCAACCCGACTCAAATTGTGCAACAACTTTGCATGTCACTGGAAGTTTTATCTACCAAACAATGAATCAAATAATTACAACACCCAATAGACAACTACAAATTAAAGTTTCAGTGATATTTGTGATGTATCTATTTTAAGATTCTACCCACAGAATATTTGACAGATCAGTTTTATTTATTATTATAAGTCTACAGACTAATTGAGCTTTCTCTTAACCTTTAATTTGTTAAACTAAACATTTAGTTTGACTTCTATATTTAAAGGCCTGTATGTATTTGAGTATTCACTCAATTTAATTACATCTTTTACAATCTACATCAGAACTATTTCAACAATTACTTTTTTTTTCCCCCCTTAGTTTTAAAAATGTATTTAATTTCCTTCCCAGCTCCTTGGCTCATACTCATATCTAGTTATATTAAAAAAAAAAAAATCTTAAAAAAAATCCATTTACATTACTAACTATAACAGTTACTAAATTCTAAAGAATTTATAATAACAATGTGTATGCTTTTGCTTTTGTGAACAGAATTAGAAGTGATATTTAGTTCTGTTATAAAATGCATTCTCACCTATATTAAATCTCAGGCAAGTGATCCCAGCTGCTTGGCTTCCCTACCTTATAACAGTTACTAAATTCTAAAGAATTTATAATAACAATGTGTATGCTTTTGCTTTTGTGAACAGAATTAGAAGTGATATTTAGTTCTGTTATAAAATGCATTCTCACCTATATTAAATCTCAGGCAAGTGATCCCAGCTGCTTGACTTCCCTACCTTCTAGTTCATGATCATCAGCCCCATTGTCCCAGCATCAGAGCAACCAGGTGTTGATGTGCTCCCCTGGAAGATGAGTGAAATCTTTTCACATATTCCACAGCTTATTCAAGGTCCAGGATTGAGAAGTCACCTCTTCTTCTTCTTCCTCTGATCCACGTGGTAGTAACTCTTGTTCGGATGCTGTCCCCTGTAGTAAGTGCATTAGGACTTCCTCTTTCTTCACGGGTTGCTCTTTGTGCATCTAATTTGCTTTTCCCCTTGCTTACAGGGGCAACCAATAGTGTCACCAATTGGCCATTTGCTTTAGCTGCAGTGTCTATCACTGTGGCTGGAGTGGCTGCAGTGTCTGCCACTAGGGTTCGAGTGGCTGCGGTGTCTGTTGCCAGAGTTGGTACTGCTGCTGCACTTCGGGGTTGAGTAACATCAACAGCTGCATTGTCTGTTGCTGTCGGAGTTTGAGTAACTGCTGTATTTGGACTTGGAGTAGCTGCGTTGTATGTTGTGGTCAGGGTTTTGGCAACTGCTGTGCTTGTCACTGGGGTTGGTGTGGCTGCTGTACTTGGAGCTGGAGTAGCTGCGTTGTCTGTTGCTTTGCCATCAGATCCAGAGACTTTTTTTTCCCTTTGAAGGTGCTGGATAGTGTTGAGCAGGGCTCTGTAGGCATAGGCCAAGTCCCAGCACATTGCCATGACTTGTCCCTCTCTTGTATAACCAGGACAACAGCACACCTTGTTCAAGTGGTTTACTAGTTTTTCTGGATTTTGCACTTGTTCAGCAGTGAAGTTCCAAAGCACTGGAGGGGCCCACTGGCCTAGATACTTGCCCATACTATCTTACACACCCTGCCACTCATGACTGTCCAGCCTCGGGAAAAATCTCTTGGTGGTCCTCCTATATCGTTGTCTAACCCTAGACCAGCTTTGAACCCGATACTGCTTAACTTTCGAGATCAGACGAAATAGGGTGTTCCAAGGGTGGGACAGCTGTGGGTAGAACACACTCCGTATATGTGCCAACATGCTGATCCCCAGCACAATCAGCAGGCAGGTCTCAAGGGTATTCAAAGGTCATCTAAAATCTTCAGAACTCTCAAAGGCTGCTGTAAATAAGGTGGTGGGGGAGCGGGAGGTGTAAGGGAATGCCTATCTTGTAGGTTGACCCCCCGAGGAAAAAAAAAAAAAAGATATGCAATTGCTTAAAAATTTCATTACCTACCTCCCAAAACATAGAGGTGATGACCATGGTGGGAACCCAAGCCAGACCAGTTTCATAATCAATGAGTCTACCATATTCCAAGTCATTTCTATGCAGTACAGTGAAACAATAACCTTAGCCCAGGCCCCCCAGCCAATAAGAGCTAAGAAGGATTTAAACATCATTTACTTCCAAGATTATTAACAGTTTAGACTGTTAAAAATTCAAAACCAACCAAACAAAAACCCCAGGTAATCCTACCTTTGACAGCACACTGTTCCAGCTCCTGTTAACCCATGCAGGCTCCTTAAACAAGACAGGAAAATAATTTTTACATCTTAAATATGTTAAATCTTCCCAAAGCTTTCCAGTTCTCA
The DNA here is from genome assembly GCF_000696875.1 of Nestor notabilis. NCBI lineage: Eukaryota > Metazoa > Chordata > Aves > Psittaciformes > Psittacidae > Nestor > Nestor notabilis. The sequence continues at coordinate 8,712 of NW_009927673.1, read as the reverse complement.
GCTTCCCTTTTTTATAGTCTACTTCTGGCAGTGTGTAGATTTTAAATTACTTCGTATTTTGTATTCCCAGTATTAACTTGTATTCCAAGTATTAACTCTTTGCATCTGCTTTAAGTATTCTGGGATTTCAGCAGTTATTTATGCGTGACATCTCTTGGGACAAAAACAAAACAAAACAAAACAACAGAGCTCTCAGAAACTTTGTTTGTTACCTTGGCATTCTCTCCCTGCTGGCTGTAAGTATCATCAGCTACCATGAACTATCTTAAAGCTATACACTGTAAACTACAATCTGAAAAGAATGAAATCTTCTTGCCAAGTAACTTGAGACTTATTATAACATGAAAGTAACTTCCCAGTAGTTTCTTTAGGACAGATTGACTCCATTTAGTCTAATTGATTCTCGGTTTAATTAAAGGTATATCACAATCATTGGTATGCACTCTAGTGCCTTCTTTTATTTACATGAACAAATACATACCATGCCAGTTTATGCATTTATCTGGACATTTAACTACTCTGATTGTTATTGCTCAAGTTCTTCTATTACAAAGAAAGAATTCTGCATCTTTGAGGAGTTGCAAACATGAAAGACACACAGTGAACAGACCTTCACTTTCACTGGGAGAGATACTCCTTGACTTCATTTGTATCAGAAGTTCCACTGAGATAAATACCAGAAGCAGAATAATATGCACTTTGATTTTAAAATATATATATCTTCTTTTGTAAACGTCTATACAATCCAATCAGGAACAGATAAGACATGATAGATTCCCATGACTATATTTGTTTGTTTGGACTACAAATGTCAAACAAATCATTGATGAGACTAGTGCAATCAAATAAAATATCAAACACTGTTTTTACTTATTTTTGTGTATATAATGCTTTTAGTCAAAAATACTGTGCTATACACCAGTGAACGGAGAAACAAATACTTTAAATGAATGCACATAGCATCAAGAATGGACAGCTGCACAGAGAAGGCAGAGAGCTGCCTAATTATTACAAACAAATGTTGAATCCCTACCAAGGAGTCTTAAAGGCAGAATAATATGTTTCTAAGTTCAAGGACAAGTAGTAACAAATTATGTCAATCCAAATACTGATCTACTTTAGCCCCTTGGCATCTTCTGTTTTACTTTGGTTTCTAAATGAAGACACAAACACCTGTTCTTGCAGCAGGTGGTATTTGTTTATT
>NW_009927673.1:0-7477 GCF_000696875.1 Nestor notabilis | reverse complement strand
CTGTCCCTGTTGAGATTTAATCAGCCTGCAGCTGCAGAATCCAGAGTAAGTAACAGTTTAGAATACCAGATTTTCATATATCAGCAGTATTGGCCCAGAAAAAAATTTCATACTTCATTTCCATCATATGTTACCAATCATGTAATTTGCTTCTCACACTCCAAGTTGCTCACTAAAATGTGAATTCGGTTATAATGCTAGTAAATGAAGTTTTGAACACTGCATCCCAAGGGTGGTATTCCATTATGTTCTCCTACTGCAAAGTCTCCAATTTTTGGAAGAAGATTCCCAAACCTCTGCCAATTTGTAGTCTTGCCATTCTTTACTTTGAAAAACGTTGTTCAGGGAGAATCAAGAAACTTAAAAAAAAACCCAAAACCAAAAAAACCCCGTCAAGGAACAAATTAACAATATGTAAATCCCTCCATTCAGATGTAATTGAAAAAAGAAAAAGGTGCTCATGGGACAAGAGAAGTAGGGTAAAAACTTTCCGTAGAGAACTAAGAACAGAAGGAAAGAACACTGAAGCAATTACATGAAGGTGTTATTAAGAAAGTATTCCTCTATAGTGAAGTATGGTTTAGAGGTTTGCTCTTATTAAAGTGTCTTCTATTCATGACCACCATGCGATGTTACTTAGTTATATTTATTGTTAATTAATAGAATGAAGTCATTGGCTTCAGGCTGCAAAAATCTTATATTAATTTTGCTTAATATTAAAGCAATTATTCAATAAGGGTTACAGAATAAAAGAACTTCTTTAACATAGAGGAAGTGTAGGCTTCAAGAAAATGAGATTTTACTGTGTAGAGTGACAGATAGTTGCCCTAGTGTATCAGTTCAACTTTTAAGTTTCTGTATTTTTAACTGCAAGTGAAGTTTTAAGAAAGGACTTGGCGGGGGCGGGGGGAGAGAAGAAAAGAAAAAAAAAAAGAAATCCTTACCTGAGTGTTGGAGAACTCCTTTTAGGAGGCAAAAGGAGAAAAGTACACTACCTTAAAACCAAATAGCATGAGTGCAAGAAAAATCTCATGCAGATAAAATTGCATTCATAGTCTAAGCAGTAGTTCTGTTACCAAGCAAACAAAGTTTTAATGTCTTCTGTAAAAGTAAGAAATGACTACACTGTAAAGATTCATCTCTTCAAAGAGATTACATGATCTCCTTGTAAACAAAAAAATCAGACTGACCACTGAGCATATGATAATATAACATTTCTCAGGAGAATATAATGACATTGTCAGGTTTACATATCATGTGTATGGATTTCAGTTTTTAGAGGTAAAATCAGGCCTTGTCAAATTGCCTGGATGAAGCTGAAAGATGAAATATCATATAATCCCCATGATGTTTCACGGAGTGTGTTATGTTTTGATATCATTTCACAGGCTAATCTACGGTATACTTAGAAAGGCAAACACTACCTTACTTCATATCACAGAAACATGAGATACAAAACACATTGCAAAACAACCTGTAAACTGAGATTCACCTTCTTAGTCAAGGTGTATCTATACAAGTTTTCCAAACTCAGATCAGAATTGTGTTTTTTAAGCAAGTTTTTTCATCATTCGTACTTACTGGGTTTGGCTCTCTGTAGATTCCTTCCAGATGCAACTAAACTGATAGATATGCCCCAGAAGCACAGGTATATAGCTACTTAAAATAGCCTGAAGTAAAATCCTCTGAATTATATATATGCAGTGCAGATGCTGGCTTTCAACAGCAAGATAATGTATCCTACTGCTGGAGATTATTGAGATGAACCCAGTAGACCGCTCTTGTTGATTACTGGACTTAGTGATAATTAAAGATGGTAAGAACTGGTCTATGTCATACTGACAATCATTGTCTCCAGTAAAAATGGGGACATCATGAACAGGGAAATCTTCAACTGGACCAGGTTGCTAAGAGCCCCATTTAACCCAATCTCAAATGTTTCCAGGGATGGGACATCCACAAACCCTCCGGGCAACCTGTTCCACTCTCATTGCAAAAAATTTCTTCCTTATATCTAGTCTGAATATACCCTCTTTTGGTTTAAAATCATTACCCCTCACTGTGTCACAACAGGTCCTGCTAAAAATTTTGTCCCCATCTTTCTTATAAAGCTGCTATAACGACTCCCCAGACCCTCTGCTTCTCCAGGCTGAAAAATCCCAACTCTCTCAGCCTTTCTTCATAGGAGAAATGCTCCAGCCCTCTGATCATTTTTGTGACCCTCACAGGTCCATGTCTTTCCTTTACTGAATGCAGTACTCCAGATGGGGTCTTACCAGAATGGACAGGGAGGCAGAATAAGTTCCCTTGATTTGCTGCCCACACTTCTTTTGATGCAGCCCAGGATACAGTTGGTCTTCTGGACTACAAGTACACAATGCCACACCACAACCTGTCATTCAACCAACAGTACTCCCAAGTCCTTCTCCTCAGGGCTTCTCTCAATCCCTTTATCCCCCAGCCTGTATTTGATATTGGGGGTTGCCCTGACCCAGGTGCAGGACCTTGCATTTGGCCTTGTTTAACCTCGTAAGGTTCACAGAGAAATCATAGAATAGCTAGGGTTGGAAAGGACCTTAAGATCATCTAGTTCCAATCCCCTTGCCATGAGCAGGGACACCACACACTAAACCATGTCACTCAAGGCTCTGTCCAACCTGGCCGAGAACAACTCTTCCTTGGGCAACCTATTCTAGTGCCTCACCACCCTCACTGTGAAGAACTTCTTCCTTATATCTAATCTAAACTTCCCCTGTTTAAGTTTAATGCCATTACTCCTTGTCCTACCACTAGAGACCCTAATGAGGAGTCCCTCCCCAGCATCCTTGTAAGCCCCCTTCAGATACTGGGAGGCTGCTATAAGGTCTCCATGCAGCCTTCTCTTTTCCAGGCTGAACAGCCCCAACTTTCTCAGCCTGTCTCCGTACAGGAGGTACTCCAGCCCCATTATCATCCTTGTGGCCCTCCTCTGGACTTGCTCCAACAGCTCCATGTCCTTTTTATGTTGAGGACACCAGAACTGGACACAGTACTCCAAGTGAGGTCTCACAAGAGCAGAGTAGAGGGGCAGGATCACCTCCTTTGACCTGCTGGTCGCACTTCTCTTGATGCAGCCCAGGATACGGTTGGCTTTCTGGGCTGCAAGCGCACACTGAAGCCGGCTCATGTCAAGCTTCTCATTGACCAATACCCCCAAGTTCTTCTCCTTGGGGCTGCTCTGAATCTCTTCTCCACGCAGCCTGTGGTTGTGCCTGGGGTTGTGCTGACCCAGGTGTAGGACCTTGCACTTGTCTTGGTTAAACTTCATGAGGTTGGCATTGGCCCACCTCACAAGCGTGTCAAGGTCCCTTTGGGTCGCATCCCTTCCCTCCAGCGTATCAACCGAGCCACACAGCTTGGTGCCATCGGCAAACTTGCTGAGGGTGCACTCTTGACATTGAGCTGTTGATCACTACCCTCTGGACACAATCATCCTACCAACTCCTCATCCACCCAACAGTCCACCAATCAAATTAATATCCCTCCAACTCAGAGAGAAGAATGGTGTGGGGGACTGTGTCAAAGACAATACAATACAATACAATAGCCCAAATAGACGACATCTGTAGCCCTTCCTTTGTCCACTGGGGTAGTCACTGCATCACAGAATGCCACTAGGTTTGTCAAGCAGGACTTGCTCTTGTGAAGCCATGCTGGCTTTCTCAAATCACTTCCTATCCCTCTGTCACTATTTCTTAATTTAAGTATATGAACAATTTTTTCTATGCAAGAGCCAGATTTTCCTCTTAGTGTGCTGAAAGATGTAATCAATATATTGTCAGCAAGACAGGACCCCTCCCCGGCATCATTAGTGACATGAAATGGATTCCATGGGGCGTTCTCAGCTTCTACAGGCTCCAGTGTGATGATCTTTTCCACTGTGGACATCCACAGGCTGCAGAGGGACAACCGGTGTCACCATGGTCTTCACAATGGGCTGCAGGGGAATCTCTGCTCCAGAATCTGGAGCACCTCCTCCCATTCCTGTTTAACTGACCTTGTTATCTGCAGGGTTGCTCTCACATATTCTCACTCCTCTCTCCCAGTTGCTTCCATGCAGTATTTTTTAAACTTTTTAAAAATATGTTACCTCTGAGGCATTACCAGCATCACTGATGGACTCTGTCTTGATGAGTCTGTCTGGAACTGGCTCTGTCTGACATGGGGGAAACTTCTATTGTCTTCTCATAGAAGTCACCCCTGCAGCGCCCCTGCCTGTCCTACCAAAACTTTGATACTTAAAACCAACATAAAGGATGTGACAGTATGGGCAAATATTTGACCTGAAAGAAACTCTGAAAAGCGAAATCTCCAGTGAAGGTGCTTGTTCATATTTTATGTTAATGCAGCATCATAAGCACAGTATTATGGTATATAGGAATTTAAACATCTTCATTTAGTTTGAAGTTCTGCTGTTTGCAGATTCCCACTCCTACTTTGTTGGTGTGGTTTCTCTGAAGCCAAGTTGGGGATTTTTGGGTTTTTATTTGTTTGGTTGGGGGTTTTTTGTTTCTTTTTGTTTTAAAGCTTCATTGTTCTTATTTATTATATTTCCAGGACAATAAGAACTTTAATACTCTGAGCCCTGACCACCAGAAATACTGTAAATGGGAAGAAAGTAAAGAATAGATATGTGATTCTTAATTAGACACCAAATTAGGACAAGTGCTATGAAGGACACAGTCATTTTAAGCATCTCTTGAGAGAAGAATGTCAATGATCTATACAGTTTTTCCTTTGTTAAGGGAAGGAGGAGAATCGAAAAGACAGAATTGAAGTCTTTGAGTCATTTTTTTTTATCCATTCTTTAGTCATTAATTTGTACTTCCTGGTGGGAAAAACTGTAATTGTTCCAATTTAAGGCATTGAAAATAGATATTTGTAAAGTGTTTTCACTAATTATGACATGCTAACATAATTTCTTTAAAATCATGTTGCTAGTTAAATGAAAAATGTCGTCCTCATTTGAGGTATTACCATTCTGAAAGGTTAGATCTGTACTAATATTGCATAGAGACACAGAAAGCATTGAAAATTAATTCATCATTATTTAGCTTTTGCTTTTGCTTTTCATCATAGATGAAGCAGACACAGTGAATGTTTCTATCTTTTCTACTATCTTTAAGACATAACAAGAACCTCACACAATAATGGGTCACAGGAACAGTCATTAACAGAAACAGTATTTGTCCTGGGAATGCTTGCTTTCCTAAGCTGAAATTTTGCTACTGAACTCATAATACTATATATTAATCCCTAATATTAAATCCTGCATATCTCCCTGTGCTGTTTTCAGTTGGGGTAGAGTTAATTTTGTTCATGGTAGCTATTGTGGGGCTGTGGTTTGGATTTCTGCTGAAAACGGTGTTTTCCTTACTGCTGAGCAGTGCTTACACAGAGTCAAGGCCTTTTCTGCTCCTCATCCCACCCCACCAGTGTGGAGGCTGGGGGTGCACAAGGAATTAGGAGGGGACACAGCTGGGACAGCTGACCCCCACTAACCCAAGGGATATTCCAGACCATATGGTGGTCAGCATACAAACATAGGGGAAGAAGGAAGTGGGATACATTGGGTGTGATGGTGTTTGTCTTCCCAGGCAACCATTATGTGTGACAGTGCCCTGCTTCCCTGGAGATGGCTGAACACCTGCCTGCCTATGCAAAGTGGTGAATTAATTTCTTATCCTGCTTTATTTGTGTGCAGCTTTTGCTCTGCCTATTAAACTGTCTTTATCTAATCCCACGAGTTTCCCACTTTTGTTATTCTCTCCCCCATCCCAATGCAGGGGGAGCAAGTGAGCAGGAGTGTGCTACTTGGTTGCCAGCTGAGGTTAAACCATGACACCTCCCAAAAAAAGTTACTGCTAGAGGTGGTCCAAAAGCCTGAGCCAGAAATTGTTAGAAACTATGAAAGAATCATGATTTTAGAAATGAGGTCTGAGGCCATGAAATAAGTGGTAAAGGGATTAATGAAGTCAAGACCCTGACAGAGATGACTGGCTACTGATAAGGGTGCTATCAGATAGAGGCTAGATAGCCTGCCTCAGTGGTGTGGAAGAGGGAGTGATACTAACATTTCACGGTTCTATTTCACCCTTGTGTAAGATTAACAACTTGCAGTGCCTGATGGAAGCTATTATTATCTCTTATTGATGTATAAAAAATACACCAAAGTGAGAAAGTCGCTGCCCCTAGTACCATCTATGACAACAGCAACAGATAATTTGACTACAGTCACACCTCCACTTCTCTCAAAAGTTTAAATTTGCCATTTGAACTCCTCCATGGCAGATGATAATGAGAATATAACCCCACTTTGTAGACAAATCGATGGGCTTGCTCCTCTCTTCTCCCCAAATCAGGGGTGCCTCTTTGGTAAGATTTGTACCTCCGAGTACATCGGGCAACACCTGGGTGGAACTAAGCTTAATAAAAAAAGCAATTGGTTATTTTTTTTCATATGAACTCAATTAGTAGTTGGCTAGTTTTGGATTTCAGAGCTAATGCAGTAAGTGAATTTATCAACAGCAATTCTAAATCTGTATTTCTATTGCTTTGATAAACTGCATTTTGATAAACTGTACATGAAACTGTGATCGTGAAAGTTCTTATTGAATGCAATTGGACATAGCGTCGAATTGGTTATAATCAGAAGTTAGGCCCAGCCACCATCAACACCTCTGATCTCTGAGGACTGGTGGAATCACAAGAGGGTTTATTTTCTGCCAAATTTCCATACTTTTAACACAATGGGGGGTAAAAAAAAATAAATCACTGAGTTTGTTCTATTAAGATCTGTCCCAGACAACTTCTATGAATTGTTACTGAAAACGTCGTACTGGGCCACAGGCACTTCAGACATTCTTAGAACTGGTGTCTCAGTTCCTCAAAAACTCCAGTAGATTAAAAACTTCCAATCTGGGATGGATTTAAAACCTAATAAAATGTCCAAATATCTGCTTGTCTGTTAAACTCAATAAAAGCAAAACATACTGAAAGACTTGGAGCTGTAGTCTCGAAAGAACCTGGGAAAACTGAATGGCTTTGATGGAAAGCTTGGAACAAGGTTCTTGGTCAACTGAATTCTGGCAATTGCAACACTTGCCAAGTACATAGAAAACATGTGGCACACAGAAAACTATGCAGCAGAACTGCCTACTAGCTAACAGACAGCAGCAGAACTGCCTATCAGCAGACCCTTAACAGATTTCTTTGAAATGAAAATTCAATGATTGTGAACGTGTATGTATATAATTATATACATATAAAGGTAAATACATAAGATATTATATAGAGAGATACATAAAACACTACAGAGATATTCCTATTGCAGTAAACTCTTCTCCAGAACTTGTTATGTTTGAGTCATGCTGACCCAATTTACAACAGTTTTTAGGACAATGTCTTCAAGATACTGCACAGCATTGTTGTGGTTTAA
>NW_009927672.1:0-1036 GCF_000696875.1 Nestor notabilis | reverse complement strand
GGGGCTCGGACCTTTACATGGGGGGGTAATGGATGAGTGAGGGCTTTATGTGTGGGGCTGAGGCTGGGGGGGGCCCGGCGCTGTGGGTCCGTGGGGTATGTGGGGCCCAGACCCCTGGGTCCCCATATCTGTGGGTCTGAACCAATGTAGGGCCCATATACGTGGGTCTGAGTCCTTGTGTGCCCCATATATGTGGGTCTGAGGCCATGTAGGTCCCATATATGTGGGTCTGAGTCCTTGTGTGCCCCATATGTGTGGGTCCCAGACCCTTCGATCCCCATATACATGGTTCTGAGCCCATCTAGGTCCCATATATGTGGGTCCAGGCCCATGTAGGTCCCATACATGTGGGTCTGAGTCCTTGTGTGCCCCATATATGTGGGTCTGAGCTCATGCAGGTCCCATATATGTGGGTCTGAGTCCATGTGTGCCCCATATACGTGGATCTGAGCCCATGTGTGCCCCATATATGTGGGTCTGAGCTCATGCAGGTCCCATATATGTGGGTCTGAGTCCATGTGTGCCCCATATACGTGGATCTGAGCCCATGTGTGCCCCATATATGTGGGTCCCAGACCTCTGGATCCCCATATATGTGGGTTTGAAGCCATGTAGGTCCCACATATGTGGGTCTGAACCCATGTGTGCCCCATATATGTGGGTCCCAGACCTCTGGATCCCCATATATGTGGGTTTGAAGCCATGTAGGTCCCACATATGTGGGTCTGAACCCATGTGTGCCCCATATATGTGGGTCTGAGCCCATGTAGGTCCCATATATGTGTGTCCCAGACCCTTCAATCCCCATATATATGGATCTGAGCCCATCTAGGACCCATATATGTGGGTCCAAGCCCATGTAGGCCCCATATACGTGGGTCCAAGCCCATGTGTGCCCCATACATGTGAGTCCAAGCCCATGTGTGCCTCATATATGTGGGTCTGAGCCCATGTAGGCCCCATATACATGGGTCCGAGCCCATCTAGGACCCATATATGTGGGTCCAAGCCCATGTAGGTCCCATACATGTGGGTC
>NW_009927671.1:51358-63333 GCF_000696875.1 Nestor notabilis | reverse complement strand
GGGCGAAGCGGGACGCGGCTGCGGGGACGGGAAGGCGAGAGCGCCCCGGGGCCGGCCGGCTGCAAGGAGCGTGAGAGGAAGAATCGGTGTGTACGAACCGTGCTCTCTTCTCACTCGCCAGCAAGCTGTGAGGGTCTTCATATGGAGGAAGAATGCGTAGTGACCAGAGGTTCAGACACTGAGAGAAAAGAGATCTAAGAGCCTTGAGCAAAGCAAGAAAAGGAATAAGTTTAGTCCAAGCCTTTGCGTTTGTACTTCTTTTCTATTGCAAAGCGATGTTGTTCTTTTCCCCTTTTTCCTCTCTTTCTACTTCCTGACTGTCTGCAGATGTGCACTGGAGAGGAAGCTGGTCTGCAGTGCTGGGTAGGAGTCTTCAGGACTTGGGAGGCATTTGAAGGGGAACCAAGACATTCCCATTCACTCAGGAAAACTTGTTGGTTGGCTCATACTCTGGGTTGAGATTTGCAACCACACCTTATAGATTCAGCCACACAATGGGAAATCATCATCTTGAAGCATATACTACCTGGAAACCAAACCCTTTAATTTCTTTGGTGCCAATGGAAAACAGAAGTTCTTTACCACACTGAGGTCTTTCCCTTGCTGATCTGAGGGATCCGCAAGGAAAACTGCTTCCAAGGCTAATCTGAGCTCAAGACTGTAACTCAGAGGAGCTGAGCTATTACGTAGCAGCTGCTGGTCTCAACCCACCACGGAAGGCCTTTCCTTCTCTAAACCTTTCCGTCATTCAAATATTGCTCTGCTTCTCCACATCTCAGATTCGGGTAAAAAGATGAGCTTTTGCTGACATTTTGCAGAGCAGCTTACAGCAAGGGCTTTCCAGTATTCCCCAACAGTGGGATGCACTGGAGCAGGCTGTTGATCCTATTAATATACAGCTGCCTCTCATGGTTCAGGTGGCAGCAAGGTCCTAGTGACGCATGGCAAGGCACAAGCAACACCTCCTAGAGGCATTGCTTTGCATACGGACAGGCTTTGTCTGCAAATGGTTACTTTCCAAGGTCTGTGCTTTTGCTTATATAGCTTTGATCATCAGCAATACCCTGTATCCGAAACATGCACATTTAAGGACAAGATCCTTACAGGAAATGAGGGCTTTTTCTACCACGTGTATAATGGGTGTTTGGGTAGCTAGAACATGGTTTCCAAAACAGAGTCTAAATCTGAACCTAAATCACCAAGAGTCTTTCAGAAATCTGCCCTTTATTCTGTGGCTAAACCACAAAGGGGTGGCTACATTAAATGAAAGGGCAGTTGCACTGGTTTGATAGTAAGGGATGATAAACTTTCACTATGGACATCAAGTGCCTGAAGGGGCACTTGGGTTTCGGAAACAGCACCAGTGGCAAGAGCTACTGAAGACATTGCAGAACTCAACTCATATATGCACTTGTCTCTCAGCACCAGACACCTCTGTGTGCACAATGCTCTGGGCCAGGTATTTTACTCACTTCTTACTTCAGGCAGCCTTTGGTTTTGATTTCAGCAGATGTTTTCCTGAAGGGGAGCAGCAGAGATAAGTAAGTTACGCCAGGATTGTTATACCGTGGGGTGTTTTTCACTTTCTTCCTAGGCACTCTGTGGTTGGAGACACTGCAAAACAGCTAGCCCTAAACAAAGCTTCTCTCATTAAGAAGTGATGGGCAAGGGGAGGCTGTAGAGCAAAAGAGGCAGCAAAGATGGTAAACAAACAAGGGCTGTGAGAGAGGTGGGAACAGATCTGAATCCAGCTTGCAATGAAGATGCAATGCATCCGGGTTTTGTGATGGAGAAAGGGGAGAGATTGAAGAAGTCGTTTCAAGCTGTATCAGAATTGGTGCATTTTGGTGGTTGGTGGGGTAGCCAAAGCAAAGATGAGTGACACAGCTCAGCCCCAAATGAACAAGATCAGAATCATTATAATAATGTTGGATATATGGAAAACTATCTTTATACAAACAAGGCCAGAGCAGCACTCTCTGTTTTCCCACCTGATGGAGGCTAGTGTGGGCTATTTCAGAAATACAAAATCCCAGCCACGTTGTCAGGGACAGGCAGTGAAATGTGAAAGCTCAGCAGATGTTTTCTCTTCTGTTGCTGTCCCTGTGAGCAGCACAGGGTGGCAGCCAGAAGGTTAACAGACCTCTTGTCTAATAGGATGCTTTTGACATAGAAAACAAATGGTGAAAAGTTGAAACATGCCCATTTCTGAAGGCCAAAGGACAGTGAGGTAAAAGTCAGTGCTGAGTTCTCAGGAAAGGTTGAATGTGGCTGAGAAGTTTCAATGCAGTAAATTATTTGTCCTACTTGTTCATATCAAATCTCTTCCAGTGATCCAGTAATTCTGTTGAGGGAAGATGCAGCACAGAGCAGTACAGCCCGTGGGGATTTTTCCCTTGGGTTCCAGATGTACCCTAGTTCTGTAGAAACCACTCACAATCTGCAACAGTATTTCTGCAACAAATGCATCACCACCCAAGAAACTAAGGAAAATGGCATTACTCTCTGTGTCTCATGCAATGAACAGCCTCCCTTCAGTTCCAGTGTGTAACACACTAGGTTATCCAGTTTATGTTTCAGCTAGTGATAGATTGTGCATTGCACATTTATTGTAAGTGAAGTCTCTGACTTCCTGCTTGTCTGCATAATCACCTGCAGTGCATTGCCAGAAGCCCCAGTCCTAAACTTCATTCGTGCCTGTGCAGTCTGCCAGTGTCTCTGACATTGTGTCTGCCCATTGCTGTGATTGAGTGTAGTGACAGGGGCTGGAACCTTGCTAGTAGTTAAAATGCTTTTCAGTTCAAGCAAGCAATGGAGGCAGGAGGAGCCTGTCTACACGTTCCTTTTCTCTAGGGCAATCATCAGAGCACTCATCCTCTTTACAGGGATAATGAAGTATAAGAAGGTTATTAAATAGGATTGTTGAATGGCTAAAGCAGGTTTTGACAGAAAACATGGTTCTTCATGGGAAGCTTCATTAAAAGGACATGTGGAAGAGCTGTGGCTGAAAAATAACATCCTGCAAAAATAGATGCCCCCATCTCCTCTGGGCATCAAGCAGGGATTTCATCTTCCATGGCCCCTCTGTGAAGCTCTGTCTCTTCTCTGTCTCTTGTTAGTCAAGATGAGATTGGAGCTTGAGGTGAGTACTGTGCTACAGCATGAGCCTGCACTGGTGACAAGGATGAGGTCACACTGCCCAGCAGTGGCATTCCCAAACATATTGGTTTGGTTTTAGCACCAGTATTTCAGTCTGGTATTTCCCAAGCCCAGATGGCAAGTTGGTGGTAACACTGAGAATGAAGATCACCTCTCCTTCTGTCCTTTCCAACCTCCAGCATCTAAACAAGACGGCCATCACTTGAACACCAGAGAAATAAAGTCTGCAAAGATCATTTCTTGTTCCTGTGCAAAAGAAATACCTAAAATGCATCTCTCTGAGCCCATTTGGCATCGCTCCTGTCCTGTACTGAAAGAGAAGTCATTTACCTTACTTTCTGATGTATATGAGCTGATAAATTGCTGCTTTGTTTATCAGCACCAGACTTCTGTCACAAACAATGAGACAATCACCAGCTTCTTATCCTGCTGCTGGGGAATTAACCTTTTACCTTGTGATAGCAATAGGGAATATAGCATCATAGAATGGTTTGAGGTGGAAGGGACCTTAAAGCTCATCCAGTTCCAAGCCCCTGATCTCCCTCCAGTTGCACGTTGCCCAGTACGAAGTAGATCCCCTGACCTCCTCCCAGTATAAACTGGATCCCTTTAACTCCTCCCAGTACAAACTGGGTCCTCTCTCACAACAAGCTGGATCCCCACTTTTTCTCCAGCACAAAATCGTTCTTTGGAGGAGATTTTGGTGTCCCTGGGTTGTATTTTGGGGATCCCTGGGGGTTATTTGGGACTCCAAATGAGCTGGGAGTCTCTAAGGGTAAATTGTGGGATCACTGAGGCCCATTTTGAGGGTCCCTGAGCTGTATTTTGGGGTCATAAGGAGTTTAGGGGTCCCTGGAGGCAACTTCGGGTCCCCAAAGTGCATTTTGGAGCCCCTGAGGGGAATTCTGAGCAGCCCAGGAAGGATTTTGGAGTCCCTAATGCTAACTTTTTGCATACTGAGATGTATTTTGGGGTCTTTAAAGGCCATTTTAGGTCCCCTGAAGCCTATTTTTAGGTTCCTGAGGCCATTTTGGTGTCCTTAAGCTAACATTTGGGGGTCCCTGTGTCCTGTTTGAGGAGCCTCTAGGGAGTCCCTGGGGGGGGTTCTGGTCCCCAAGAGCCACTTTGGGATCCTCTAGCTGTATTTTGGAGGTCCCTGAGCCTATTTTGGGTCCCCAAAGAGAATCTGAGGGTTCTTGGGGTATTTTGGGGTCCCTGAGCTGTAACTTGGGGCTCCTCTGGGGTTATTTTGGGATCAGAAGGATCTGGGGTGTCCCCAAGGGTTAATTTAGTGGTTCCTGAGGACCATTTGTGGGGTTCCAGAGCTGTATTTTGGAGTCAGAAGGATTTGGGGGACCCTTAGGGGCTGTTTTGGGGTCCCTGGAGGCTATTTTTAGTCCCCAAACTGTATTTTGAACCATTCTGTGTCCATGGGCCCCATTTTGGGGGTCTCCTTGGTGGAATTTGGAGGTCCCTGAGCCTTGTTTAGGGGGTACCCATGGTGCTGGGAAGGTACCTCTGGGGGTTTGGTGCCCCTGGGGGCAATTTTGGGGTCCCTGAGATGTATTTTCGGGTCTCTGTGGGACATTTTTGGTCTCCTGAAGCCCTTTTTGGGGTCTCTAGGAACAATTTTTGGGTCTCAGGGGGGATTTTGCTGCATCTTATGGGATTATTTTCATGTCAGAAGGATTTTGGGATCCCTAAGGCCCATTTTTGGGTTTCTGGAGGCCATTTTGACTCCTTTTGGGGTTCTGGAGGGGGGGAGGCAATTTTGGTGGTCCCTGAGGCCCATATTGGGATCCCCAGGGGCAATTCTGAGGTCTTTGGGACAATTTTGTCCTCCCTGGAGTTCATTTGGGAGTCCTTGAGGGCCACTTTGAGGTCTCTGGAGGCATTTAAGGGTCTCTAGGGGGGAGTTTTGGGAGGTCCCACTGCCCTGTTTGGGGATCTCTGGGGAGCTAGGGTTCCCTGTGGGGTTTTAGGGTTGCTGGGGGCCTATTTGGGGTCGTTTAGCTGTTTTGGGGGTCTCTGAGGGGTATTATATAGAATCACAGAATGGTTTGGGTTGGAAAGGACCTTAAGATCATCCAGTTCCAACCCCTGCCATGGGCAGGGACACCTCACACTAGACCATGTCACCCAAGGCTCTGTCCAGCCTGGCCTTGAACACTGCCAGGGATGGGGCATTCTTCTTCTGGGCAACCTGATAGTTCTGGGCAACTTCTCTGGGCAACCTGATGGTCCCTGAGGCCATTTTTGGTCCTCAACGGGCGTTTTGGGGGCCTTGGGAGGATTTTGGGATCCATGGGCTGTATTGTGGGGTTCCCCAGGGGTTATTTTGGCATCAAACGGATTTGGGGCAATCCCTGAGGGTAAATTTTGGGGACCCTGAGGCCCATTTTGGGGATCTCTGAAGGGTATTTTGGGGTCCCTGGGCCATTTTGGGTCCCCAGAGGGCATTTTGGGAGTAGTTGAGCTGGCATTTGGAGGTCCTTGGACTATATTTTGGGGTGCCAGGGGTTATTCTGGGGAGTCTTTACCATAAGCTTTTTGGTGCAGAGAAGGACAGGAGTTCTCTTACCCGTTAGTATCACAGGCAAAACACTCGATGACAACCAATGAACTTTAGTGCCAGATCAAAGTGACACGTTCCCCTCAGCGCCGGGAGCATCCCTGTGCACCCTGAGCCGATACACGCAGGTGTAGTTCGGGTGGCCCCAGTTGCTCAGCACTTGCAGCAGGATGTAACTCACAAACCCAGAGAGCTCGTTCTGAAAGGAGGAGAAGGGGTGAGTTGCCTTTTCCTCTCTGGCATTCAACTACTGACATAGCGCTGCAGCAATGGACTTGTTCAGCACTTGGCTGCAGGCAACCCTGGGGGGGTTGTGGCCAAGATGTTCTTCCACTGCTCTACCTCATTTGGCCATAAGAAGAGGAAAGGAAGAAGCATTTACCCAAAATTGCAGTGAATCAATTGGCACTTACTTCTAGCCTGCTTTGCAGCACATGCTTCCCCAGCCAGAAGACCCAGTGGTGTCCCTATCATGTCTCATTGCCTTCTCTAGCAAGCCATGACACAGAATGGCCTCCCTGTCTAGCTGCCCTCGATCCTAGAAACAGCAGAAGCCTCAGAAAGCCCCGTATTTGTAGTCTTTCATGAGCAGGCCAGTAGCAGTGTTTCCTGAGTGGATGTGGCCACTGGCAGGCACTCGGAGTCCAGACAGCCAAGCTGGTTTCAGCTTCAGCAGCAGTGGTTGTCAGCACTGCAGCAAACTGCGTTTCTCCTCCTCTCAGTTCTCCTCCCTCTTTGTCCCCCTACCTTTAGCTGAAAGGTCTGAGTGGGATTCAGTGGTGCCAGGAAAACAAACTGCCCCAGGAACTGCTCCTCCTGTTCTTCCGTCACACCCTAGGGCAAGATGGGGTGGAGGAAACATGAGTGTCCTGGTACACCATGGGAAGACTTAACTGCTGGTGGTGAAGTCCTGGTTTATTCCACCTACATGGTCCAAGGAAGATGAGCACAAGGAGAAGACAAGAAGCTGCAGCTAGGCAGCATGCTGCCACACTTGCCTACTTATCAAGTTTAGGCTGTCAGGCAGAAAAGGAGCAGACATTCCCAGGGTGATGATCCCTAAGGATCACAAATGCCCACTGGCACCGGGAGCCAAGAAGGTCCAGGGGCAGACACTGTGCCAGCTCATTTGCCCTGTGGCTCCTGGAGCACTGTCTCACCCCAGAAGCTTCCTTTTGTGTGATATTTTGGATAAAAGAGGAATCCAATGGGAAGGGAGCAACTCCAAGGAGCCTGTTTCTTCTGCAAGGCAGGAGGGAGCCGCAGGCCACTGGACTCTGACCCATATTCATCCTCTGCTTAGAAATGCTGAGCAACCCTCTGCCCCCCACTCAGAGAAGTCACTTACATAGACAGCAAAGTCCTTTGGAGCACTGGAGATACCATCTCCATCGAGCATTATCCCTGAGACATGGTCCATGGTGACTGCTCTGGGAACGATCGGCACAGAGAGCTTGATGAGGACCTGTCCTTGACTTCCATGGAAGGGCCAGCAGTTTCCTAGATGATTTTCCTTCTGAAAGGAGAAGAAGAAACTACGTTCATCATGGAGTAAGAACTGCTCTGGCCTATTAGCTCTGCTCTGAACTACAGCCAATGCCTTGGGTCAGATCCTGGCAGTACCAAACAGAGCAGCAGACGTGAGAATCCATGTGCCACAAGACCCCTCCAGCACTGCAGCATCACTGTGATGTTAGGGAGCTGGGTGTGTTACTTGTAGGAGCTCCCCAGTCTCTCCCAGCCCAAGGCAACTTGCCAAGAACAAGCAAGGGGTGGTGGGGCCGAAAGGCACCTCCCCAGAGCTGGTGGACACTAAGGATGAGCCTTTCCTGCCAGGTGAAGCAGTGGCTTCATCTCATCCGGTCCCACCTCCTTCCCCTGGCACCAGCCAACTCTTCAGCTTGTGCAGTCATCCCAGGATCAGTGCCAGGGGGGTTTGCCAACCCAGCGTGGGGCCCTCCAGCAGTGCAGGCTCTCAGCCCCTGCTTGTGCTCACCAAGAACTCATCCCCCAGACCTCTTGGGAGCTTCGCCATTCTCCTTCCATGCCACACTGACAGTTTGCACGGGGACAAGGAAGACAAAGGCTGCAGGACCAAGCCTGCCTGCTAGAAGCTCAAATGGAGGACCTGAAGCAGTCTGGGAGATGAAATGGGTCCATACAAGAATGTGACAGGAAAAGAAAGCTTTGAGGAGCAAAGATAAGGGTAAAGGCAACTCTCGGCAGCATGTTTTCATCCTCCCTGCTTTTGTCTTCCTGTTTCTTGGTCCTCCTACCTCAAGAATAAGCTCAGGAGACCTCACATAATGCAGCACTGGCAGGGAATACACGAGGACTTTATCTGCCGTATTCCGGAAGGATGGACTTGTGTATTCAGGAATGACAGCAGCCCCTGGCAATTCAAACATGAGCACAATCATTGAGCAGTGTCAGGAGGAATATTGCACTGTTCACTTCAGAAATGCTTTTAAGTAGGCCTCCATCTCCTGCAGTGGGATTCCCCTCCTTCTTCCCGGCATGATCCCTCTGGAACACACAGCAGGGACTCATCAATCTGTGGTAAGGGCCTGTGAAAAAAGTCAAGAAAGTCAGCTGGGCTTTCTGCTCTCCAGATGGGCTCCAGAGTCTGGCACTGGGTACATTTGTAGGGCACGAGGTGGCCCTTGACTTCTTGCCCTTTCTCTCCTACCACTGAGCCTGTTCCAAGGCTAGTCAGTGTGCACAGGAAGCACTTTGGAACCAGTTTGTTTGTCCAGTGGCACAGCACCTGATGATTTGAGGGCATAATCGGCCATTGGGACTTGGCTTTCTTCCAGCTTCTCCAAGACTTGATCGATGATCTCTTGGACAGCCTGGGAAGGAGAACAAAGGAGAGCGCCTGTTAGCAGGAAAAGGAATGGGGCAGCCATCTCCCCTGCAAGGCCAGCCAAGGGGCAGCGGGACAAGGTCCACCTCAACTGTGAGGAACGCCGGGATTGCCTGGAAACCTCCCAGGCTTGCTCTACTCTGAGGAAGGTACAATTAAAGCAACTATAACTCCCATCACAGTGCTCTATTCCTCCATGTGGAAGTGTGGAGCAAGAGGAAAGGAAGTGTGGCCGTGCACAGCACTTGTTCCAGCAGCACCAGCCTTTTGGCTAGCCAGGACATGAACTGTAGGAGGATAAAGACTGGAGTGAGGAAAGAAACCTCTGAGTAGAGCCTTCTGCAGCGTGCCCTTACCAACCCCGAAAAGCCTGGGAGCTTAGACTGCTTCAAGGCTTCATGGAGAGCACGCTCAGTGACATCCTTCACGCTCCAATGCAGGTGATAAACCTCTTCCTGGAGCTTCTGGAGCTGTTCTTTGAGGGCCTGGGTTCTACTCAGTGCTTCTCCTATGTCGTGCCCTGATGGCCTAGAAAAGCAGGAAACAGAGACTGTAGCTGTTGTGGCTGGCCTCTTGGACACCATGGGGATGTGAGCAAGGTAGGAAGCCTGGCTCTGGATGACTGGAAGGGCAGGAGCATCTTAAGCAGTTGGGGAGAGGTAGTTCCAAAGTGCTTAGAGCTTCAGGCTGAGAAGCAGCTTCCTGGCTTCCTGGGAACGTTTGGGGAAACTGAGGAACATCTCCAGCTTGCCCAAAGCCACCTCCTTCCCTATTACATGTGCCAATGTCTTATCAAAGCCAGGCAAGAGCAGATCTGAAGGGGTGCAGGTGGCATTCCCTATAGAAAATACTAACTGGAAGAACAGCTCAGGCGTAAACATGGAAAGCTGCAAAACACGGAGAGCAAGGGAAGGTGGCTGCTGCTGCTGCCAAATGGTTCCTCTCCACAATAGCTCTCTCCCCTGTTTGCTGTAAACATCCCAGCCCAAGCAAAAGGGCGACAGATGGGTGGCCCCAGTCCTCTAGTGGATGTGGGGAGCTATAGGTGACTGTTTGACAGACAGGAAGAAAGGGCAATGGGAGAAGGTCAGGGAGTGAAGACTGTGAGATGGGACAGAAACAATGTCCTGGTGGGGCCCAGGGGCAGAGCTCCTCTAAATCACCATCGAGTCAAGAGGAAATAATTCGTACCTCCAAGTCTTCTGGTCCCATCCAGAGAGGTGGAAGCACTCCTGGCACAACAGTGAAGGGAAGAGTCATTACAAACCACAACAGGCCAGTGCTTTGCTGGAACCTATGCAGGTTCCAGCCTAATAACTGCCTAATAACTGTATTTATCAGCTGTGTGCAGTGCCACGGGCTGTGGAGACACTGGTATTCAGTCCAACTGACCTTCACCTGAATGACCCACCAGGGTGACAACTGCCCCCAGCCCCAGCCCCAGTGTTTTACTGAGTGGTACTTTGTGCCCTGGTAGAATCAGTCTCAATCTGAAGAAACCTAAATGTCACCTTCTGTTGGGGATGCCAAATGTAGGAGGAGATGAAGGCCTGGCATCCTGCTGCAGCCCTCCAGAGGCTTTCTTCACCCAGCCATCCCACGTGGTGAATACCTGTTAGACACACAC
This sequence comes from Nestor notabilis, assembly GCF_000696875.1. Lineage (NCBI taxonomy): Eukaryota > Metazoa > Chordata > Aves > Psittaciformes > Psittacidae > Nestor > Nestor notabilis. Next base: position 53,109 of record NW_009927671.1, on the reverse strand, counting down.
CAAAGCTCTCCTTACACTTAGAACTTGGTCTAAGGCTGGGTTATGCCTTGGCTCCCCTTTCCCTGGCTCTCCCAGGTGCCACAGTTATTTCTCCTCTTGTAGTCTTTGGAAAAGGCTGGGAAAGAGGGCTCCGCAATCCACGGGCATTCCTTCCCCTTGCCCCCCTTGCCCCCTTGCCCCTTCCTTGCCCCTATTCCTCTGAAGCAGGGGGACTGGCACACCTCTCTCAGTATTTCCTACTCTTTGCTGGGCTCCTCTGGTCAGAGCAGATGGAGCCCTGGCTATCTCCTAAAGCACCATCCTCAGGTCTGAGTCCCACCAAGACTCACCGAACGAGAACAGGCTGACAAGCAGCACCAGGATCACTGTCTTCAGAGCCTTCGTTTTCCTACGGAGCAGCAAAGAGGAAAAGGATGGTGAAGCTGGTGGCACCCATGCAGTTCAGCAGCAAACCCGAGAGCAGCAGGAGGGACAGCAGGTCTTGAACCTGGTGTTCCTAGTGTGAGGAATGCCTTGGTCCTGCATAAGCTCGAGTCAGTGGTGGAGCTGTCACCAACAGCACCAGTGGGGCATTTGGACAACAGCAACTGGCACTGTTTGGTTAGTGACAAAGGGCCCTGGCTTGATTCCAGAATAGGAGAAGGAGTTGCAACAAGAGCTGTGACCATAATTCATATCCATAGGGGTGGAGAGGGTTCAACCTATACCCCGACAGTTCAAGAGCCCACAAGGCAGGAGGGGTTTTGTATCTCCCCTTCAGCAGCACTTCTTTAGCAGCCAGGCTATCACTGGCCCTTTTCTTTGCATAAATGCAGGCAAATGCAGACTGGGTGAAGGTAGAGAGAGGGATGAATGTAAAAGCATGCTGGTAATCCATGTGGAACTAAGGAAATGCCAAGGAAACATCCTCGTGGCTAGTCCTCTGTCCCATGAAGCCTGATCTGCCAGGAGAAAGCACACACCACCCTGGAAGATGGAAGTTCCTCCTGCTTGTTCTAGCAGGCTCACAGCATGCACTTCATGAAAAACACAATCTTCTTGTGTTCTTCCAAGAGTCAGGAAAGCTCAGAGACATAACCCATTCTGCAGAGGGTTTGAACATACCCATTCAGAACTTGGCCCCACCATGACTTTCTCTCCTTATGCACTGAGGTGTGGGCAACAGGCATCCTGCTTGCTCAGGAGCAAGCTAACCACTGTGGTGTCTGTTCCCTCAAGAGATGGAGTCTCTTGACACATGGACAACCCTGGTCTTCCACCCTGCTGGGTCTGCCTCAACACCAACAATGGCAGTGGGCGACATCACAACAGAAAGGCAGCGCCGTGTTCTGAGGCAAAGTCCAACATGAGCAGGAGCAGGTTTTGCTCCTCTGCACTAGGGAAGACATGCTCCAAAACCAGACCGTATCCTCCCATCAGAGGGGGCAGCTCTTTGCATTCCCACTAAAGAGCAGCAGTTTTGGGAGCTAAGAGAAACCTTACCAAGCAACTTCTGACACCCTGCACAAGAAGGGTGAACCAGTTTAAAGACAAGGATGTCGTGTGGGACAGTGTCAAATGCTTTGCACAGGTAGATGACATCAACTGCTCTGCCCCTGTCCATCAGTTCTGTAGCCCCATCATAGAAGGCCACCAAATTGGTCAGGCAGGATTTGCCCTTAGTGAAACTATGTTGGCTGTCACCAACCACCTTCTTGTTGTTCAAATTTACAACTTGTATTTTACACATTTACATTGACAATGCTCAGTGC
>NW_009927671.1:46814-51327 GCF_000696875.1 Nestor notabilis | reverse complement strand
CATTCCTGCCTTGGTGTGCCTTCCTCTTACCAGTTGGAAGTACCTGAACTGCACATGCATTCAGTATGGGCTTCAGACCTGTCATGGTTGAGACGTTCTTCCACTGCTCTACCTCATTTGGCCATAAGAACAGGAAAGGAGGAAGCATCTAGCTCGTGCTGAGGCTGTTCTCCCCCCTCTCTCAGGACATGTTTCAGCCCACCTGGGGAAATAATGGAAGATTAGTGAGGAGGATTTTGCACATGCTCAAGTGGCTTGCCCCGGAAAAATGCATGTTGTACTAATCATTGTTTAGCCTTCACATGTGCTGGGCACAGGGATTGAAGGACAGCAGCAAAATGACATGGCTTCTGGGTCAATACTTCCTCCAGTGGAAGCCCTGACTCAGGGTCCCAGCCTTCCTTTCCATGCCACCCATCAGGAGGGACAGAAGGGTGGACACTAATCCTTCTTCCTTGGTGGAGCACGAGGACAGCAAGGACCTCTGGCTCTGCACCCTGTGCATGCTTTAGGATATCCAAACTCTGGGTATTAACCGCTGCAGAGCTGCATGTTGATGACATTACCATCATAGTCACAGGGCCATGGCCCTGCCTCCACCAGTAAAGCTGTAATGATCACACAAGGGAGGTGTGTGTTTCCCTGTGTCCCTGTGTGGGAGCTGCATGTCCCCTGGTTCTGGGTCCCATGGGTGTCTGCTGGGGGGATTTGTCCCCAGCAACCAGCTCCAGGGATGGAGATGCCGCAGCTTGCCTGCTTCTGTGCTGGATGGGAGCCCATCTCCACATACAACCAGCTCCAGAAGGGCTCACAAATCCTGGGTTATTTTCACACAATGGGCACTTTGAGCTACCTTCCTGCCCATGATTTGAATGCAGAAACATGACTCAAGAGTAGCCACTGTATTTTTGGAGATGAGCGGAGCTTTCAGTGGGCAGAAATTTGCAGGAGGCTAAATGGACCTTTCTTGTATGAGCTAGTAAAGCTTAAGATAGCTCTTCTGTATCTTCATTTTTCCAAGTTACTTCCAAGTCTCCTGTGGGACATGCAATGCAATCCCATAGCAGGCGGTGGGTGCCTTGTGTGTGCTCTGTGTGCTGTTGGGCTGCAGGTCCCTTGCTGGGGCTCCTGCCCTACCTCCCTCTTGTGGGATGCTGCACACAAGGCTAGTCCTGCCCTTAACTGCAGCCCTGGTCCTGCGGAGGAGACCTGGACCCCACGAGCAGTGGGGATGGCCATTGCGTGCATGCTGCAGGTCGACAGTGTGGCCAGGGGTCCAGAAACATCCGCTCCCACAGTTTGGTGCTGGGGATGTGCTGAGTCAGTCTGGGATGGGTTTGTGTTCCTGGGGACCTGCTTCCCAGGAGCGTGTTGCTTCCTGTTCCTTGGGAAAGGCTGCCTAGTTTCATAGGACCCTGTACTTCCACTCCTTAGGTCTGGGCTGCAGCGTGCCCTTCTGTCTCTGTTCTCCTCATGCCCATTTAGCAGGAAGCCTTACCTGAGCATGAATCAAAACCTGGGGGCACCACAAAACTCTTTGGATTTGACCAGGATTTGGAGGTTTCCAGCTTTTGTTCAGTGACTGGGTACAAACCTAAGCAAGGAGAAGGAGGAGCAGCAGCCTCTGAGGGAGAAGGATGCTCTGGTCATGAGGGAGGTAGTGTTTTTTCTCCAACACAAAAATACCAGCCTGGCTTCTAAACAAAGAAACAACAAGTTTTTAGCGAAAACATCCCCTAAAATGGAGTCCGAACTGAGTAAGTTGAAGAAAACATGCATACATAAACAGTAACTGTTAAGTCTTTTTGGCAGTAATGTATGACACCACCTTTACTTTGGTTGCTTTTGAAGCCTTGCAGGAAGCTTTCAGTGCAGTGATTGATGACGCAGTAATTAAACCAATATTAGACTATAATGGAGATTCACCTGTGATTTTTTTCATCGCTTGGCCAGTTTTCAAAGCACAGGTTTTAATAGGGGATGAAGCCACCTGATGTCTGCATGCCATAAACCAGGATTAAGCCATGGCTGCTTTGATATCCTTTCAATACACTGGCTGGAGAGAATTGTTTGGGGTGGGAAGAGGAGAAATGGTGTCTTGGAGCAAGATTTCTAGTGAAATTTGCAAGTACTTCTGAGGTGGGCGACTGAGCTGTGTGGGTGTATCCTTCCAAAATGTCACTTAATGAGGTTTTTGACCATCTCTCTGAGCAGTTTTCACTGAGATGTGACCTTTGAGAGCTATGTATTCATATGCTTCTGTACAAAATACTTGTATGAATACCCCCTCCTCTTGCTTGCCTGTTTTCAGCTCGCCCACTCCCATCAGTGTCTTGTTTCTGGGCAGACCTGACACTCTGGCTGTCCTGGGCTATGCTTGAGCAAAGGCGCTGCTGTCAGTGAGCTCTCTGTCATGAGGAAGAGCACAAGAGGAAACAGCTCTGGAACTTCTGCTTTCTGCATTACTGATTTTCTGTTTATTTTGGTAAGCAAGGAAAGGAGGGTTTCACTGCAGAGTAAAGCCTCATTTGTTGTTTGATGTTAGGTTTTTAGCCTACGTAAGTTCTTGTTTTAACAGGCAGAGGGTAAAGAGGAGAGAGTACATGTAGACCTCCCATTAGATTTTGGTTTTCACATCAGTACCTGCTGCCTCTCATCTTTTCTTCTGAATTCTTTATTTCAGTCACCTAGGTAGAAAACTTGATCATAGTCTTACTCTAAGGTCTCGCTACTTAGTCATGAATTTAATTATAGTTTATGGGTTTAGGTGAAGCAAGTCCTGCAGGGTTGGGATAATTGCAATTGTGTTGCCCATAGTGATTAATTTCTTCTACTCTGACTCACGTGTCAAACCAATGTGACAGGTTTTAATAACAACGTACTATTAATAGAAGTTTTCAGAACAGTGAATGATCCTTTTGGAACATTAACATAAGATTAATGAGCTGGTCTCGCACAGTTAATATGGAACATTTCATTGAACTGATCCGCACCAGCAGCTGAAGTAGGCTTAAGTTCTCCTTGTCCTTGGAAGTCTTTTGCTTTCAGGCAACACTGAGTTTTATAACTGCAGCGGAGGAGTATCTGATGATGGGAGAGCAATTTAGGTGCTTTACCAAAAGTTTGACTGATGTAATGTTTTAAAAAGAGCAGTATGTGTTGTTTTCCATTCCTTCTCCTGCTCTGAGGTTTGCAGGGGTATTTATGTTATATGTGCTTACTGTGAGGGGCTTCTGTTTTGTTTTGTATGGTATATGTATACCATATACAACTACTTGTATATGTTAGTTAATGTAATCAACTACTGTGCAACAACAAAGATACACAAATTAGTGAAGTGTCATATCCTACACACTGACTGATGTACATATGTCTTTGTTTTCTTCTCCAGAACAGGATAATAGTTCTTGGCAGAAGAGAATAGTTGCAGTACCAAAGCACAGAATCCTGTTTTCTGTTCAGTGAAATGTCTTTTCCTAGTGGCACTTGATAAGTAGTACTTGATAATGTACTAACATTAAAAAAAGGTACAATTCCTTTTCCAATTTCTGTCTTATTCGTTAAAAAACCCTGTGAATACGCTTGGAGATGTTCACATATAGCAAGAAATATTTCTTATGGTCACTAAATGCTTTCTTTGATTCTGTCCTAGGTTTTTCTGTATTGGTTTCATATAGGTGTAACAGTGAGAGCCTGTGCAAGATGCCAGAGCAGTGGCTAAGCTGTGTGTTAGAAGAAATCACATCTTGTGACCCTTCATCTACACTATGTGCAACCAGATGTAGTTTGGGAATTCCATTCTACATACAGGTACCAACTAAGTTTATTACCTGATTTTTTTATTGATTTTTTTTTAATGTCCTTTCTGCTGAATACACTTATATATTTATTTTTCTTACTTCAACCCCTTTTGGTCAAACAGTTACTTTCTTTTACACAAACTTTGATTGTCTTCATGCAACCAAGAAGCCACATGTAATTAAACTGTGTTTGGTGCTGTTTAGCAGTGCAGTTCTATTGACTCTTGAGTTTTTTGTCTTGAGGTAGATTTGAATAGTATTTCAAAAGACTGAGCTTAGGCTCTGTGTGGCCAATGTAATAATCCTGACAAATTTTAAGTTAATTCACAGGTTAAGTAAGGCTCTGTTAACCATGTAACTCTGTGCTTCTTCCATGTGAAGTGGGAAGAAGGTGGTAAAATCATAGAATCATAGAATGGTTTGGGTTGGAAAGGACCTTAAGATCATCTGGTTCCAACCCCCTGCCATGGGCAGGGACACCTTGCACTAAACCATGTCATCCAAGACTCCATCCAACCTGTCCTTGAACACTGCCAGGGATGGGGCATGCACAGCTTCCTTGGTCAACCCATTCCAGTGTCTCAGCACCCTCACAGTAAAGAACTTCTTCCCTATATCTAACCTGAACTTCCCTTGTTTCAGTTTGAACCCACCACCCCTTGTCCTATCACTACAGTCCCCGATGAAGAGTCCCTCTGCAGCATCCTTGTAGC